>NC_046155.1:40097653-40232653 GCF_011064425.1 Rattus rattus
GTTTTTAAGAAACCAAAATTCTCCCTACAACTCGCTACCAGGGCAACTTCGTCATTTCTAACGGGTATTCTAGAAATCACTAAGGAGATAATGACAACACTGGGCACTGTCACGTGAATGGCTGGAGCTGGAGACGCTGCTCAGTAGTGAGGCACATGCTGGTTCCTTACCCCTCCCTGGGTAGGCAGTTCTGCGTCTGTGGATGTAACTCAATGGTAGGACACTTGCCTTGTGTGCTGAAGGGCTTCATGAAACAAGATAGAGTCACCTGGGAAGAGGGAAACTCAATCGAGAAAATGTCCCTACCACATTGGCCTGTGGTCAAGCCTTGGGGTATTTTCTTGATTGATGATTGGATGTGGGAGGGCCCAGCTCACTGTGGCAGGTGATCCTCGCTGCTGTAAGACAGCAGGCTAAGCTGGCCATGAGGAGCAAGCCAGCAGCACACCTCCATGACCTTGAGTTGCTGTCCTGACTTCCTTCATGATGGAGTGTGACCTATGACTATTTTATATTAAACCAAATGCCCCGTGAGAAAGAAAAGCTGATGCAAAAAGTTTACGCACTATCTGACTCCAACTGTGTATGTACCCTGACGCTATGGGGAAGGGAAACACTACAGAGAAGATGAAGGAACCGTGGCATCTACAGGCCCGGAGGTCAGAAAGGGTGCAGCGTGAAACAAACACCTATAAGGTTCTGTAACAGAAGACCCGTGGAGTGCACGTGACTGTGCAATGATGGCATGGGAGGTACTATGGAAACAACCCTAAAAATGCTTGTCTCAATTCCAGTCTCCACTGGTAATGTCCCTGGGAACCACCGCCCAGGCTTTCAAGGCTGATGCATAGACGCTTCTATACAGCTGAGGCCATTCTTGACCTTGCATTTTCTACTTAGTCTATGTATGTGTGCATATGGGTCATGCCCCAGAAATATGTTCAGTTTTTGAGTCAATTCAAAATAAACACAATGCATTTTTATTTCAACTGACACATAGAGGCTGACCGTATTTGTGGGGTCCGTGTAGCATTTCAATACATGTATACATTGCATAGGGGTTCACACTGGGCCAAGTGTTACAGATCTCAAACAGTTGCCATTTCCCTATGGTAGAAACAAAAATAATTTCCCTTTGTCTAGAATGTCAGAACTTATTTGTACTATCAAACTATCATCCGCACTTAAGGGCTGACCTCATGCCCAACAGTAGACGGCCAACACAAAATGAACTCAATGATATTTTGGGAGGTTTTTGTCTCATAATGCTTTTGTACCTTATAGGTCTTTTGTTTATATATTATGGTTTCTGATTTTATGTTTTATGGGATCTCTCTCTCTCTCTCTCTCTATATATATATATATATATATATATATATATATATATATTTCTTTCTGTTCTCTATCTATATTTTTTTTTTTTTTTTTTTCTTTCTTTCTTTTTTTTTTTTTTTAGATGATTTTAGATCTCTCTTACAGTGACAGAGAGAGAGAGAGAAAAGGTGTGGATTTGGGTGGGCGGGGAGGTGGAGAGGATCTGGGAGGAGTTGTGGGAGAGAAACCATAATCAGAATGTATTATACGGACAAAATCTATTTTCAATAAGAAAAGGGGGAAACCCCTGTAATTTTAATATTTATGATCAGTCTTTCCCCACCCTTTTTTCTCTACTTCCTTACCCCCTCCCCATTATGTTTTTAATGGCTGAATAATATTCTATAACTTGTGTGATCGAATTTTATTTTTTGCTCACTGGTCGTGGGCACTCGGGTTGCTATTTCTTTGCTCCTGTGGACAGTGCTACAGTAAGCACGGGAATCCAGCTGTTTCTTGGACAAACGACTTCATTTCCTTCAGCATATGTCAAGCAGTGGGGTTGCTGGATCAGAGGGTAGCTTTATTTCTCTAATTTGGGGGGGGGCGTCATACTGCTTTCCACAATACTAACTACCAAAGTCTATTCCCACCACACTGTGTTCCCTTTGCTCCACACCCTTGTAATCCTCCTTCGTTTGATGGCGAGGGCCATGCAAGAGGAACAACAAAAGGCTCTGGAACTCATGGGATTCAGCCCACCGATTAGCACAGCCATGATGGGTTCACCCCTATTGAGGCTTGACCCTGAGGACCACGTGTCCTGAGGACGTCAGGCTGTTACGAAGTTCTCTTCTGCTTGCTGCCCTCACGTCACTCTTAATCTATGAGTTATACAAAAACTCAAAGAATGCTTCCAGCCCCTCACCGGACAGTATCTCTGGCACTCACAATAGGGCTTGATCTCTTTCAGGCATTGCTGCTGGAGCAGATTAATGACTCACTCACCACCCTAGGAAAGAACTTAGAGATGTAGATTTCTAGCCACCTAGAGAAAGCATTTGGAAAAGTAAAATTGTTAGTGAAGCGAGGTTATGACGTTTTTACTGCTGGCTCTGATGTAGAAAATGTTAGGGAACAATGTGAAGTGCAGAAAGGCTTACACACTCTTATTAGTTGAGCTAGGGACCTTCATGGTCAGGGCACAAGAACAAGGGCAGCACTGGCTGACGCGACTGTCCCTGAGGTAGGACTGGTGCTGAGTGATTTCTTACACCCATGTTTGCCCTCAGCTTCCTGATCTGATTTAATAAGAACTGCTGATGAGTGGATCTGCATTCTGAGGATTTAAGGTAGATGTGACTGGTTTTTATGTAAAAGGTTAGATTTGTGATTCTTTTAAGATTACTTTTAAGGATAGATAATAAAACAATTAATCCTTTCTTTGTAGCCACAAATTGTTGCCTTACAGTGAGAGAAACTGGCTGAGAAATCTCCCCGCTCACTCACATTGTTAACCTATAACAGGTTGCTTAGTTACGAATGGACGTGGGTCCTTGGGAAAGATTTGTTTTCTTTACCTGTAATACGTAATGTATTTCTTGTAAAGGTATCAGGGAACATATTGTTTTTTCATAGTCATTCACTAGAAGAAAACTAGGACACCATCACATTGTAATTTTATACTACTTGAAAGACATTGCTGGGATTTATAGGCCATAGGAGGAAGGATAAAGTTATTAGAACATTGTTCTATCTATCAAATATGTATGTATGTGTGTATGTATGTATGTATATATGTATGTATGTAAAACTTGTCTGGGTATGTGTTGGAGCTTGTTCAATTCACCAATTGTATATATGTATGTGTGAACATATGAGAGAGAGAGAGACAGAGAGAGAGAGAGACAGAGACAGAGAGAGAGAGACAGAGACAGAGAGAGAGAGAGACAGAGAGAGAGAGAGAGAGAGACAGAGACAGAGAGAGAGAGAGACAGAGAGAGAGAGAGAGAGAAATGCTTGGAGCCTGCTTGCTGGGGCTTTGCTCCATCCATTCTATGTGTGAATGCCTATGTGCTTGTCTGTTTATATGTATGTATGCATATGTGTATATATTTGATTATATGAGTTTATTAGAGTATGCCTTTTGCTTCATTTATTCAATGTGTATATGATTTTTCTCTTTCCTTTTCTTTCTTGCTTGCCCCAAGGAGTTAAGAGTTCAAAGTTCCTTATTGGTCACAAGGAGTGCCAGGCCCAGTGAATTAAGCTTTGATCCCGCAGAGAAAAATCTGATGAGTAATTCTCTAATCACTGGCTGCTATAGGCAGCAGTCCCATCATTATCCGGCTCTAAGCACTGACCTCCAATCTGCTGCCTGCCTCAGTTCAACCACCCCACGGATGCCAAAGCTGGCTACTGGCAATTTGTTAGTGGCCATTCTAACTGGAGTGAGGTGATACTTCATTGCCCAGGAAACAGAAAGTGTCCAGGCTCCTGTTTCAGTCTACAGCATACAGCCCCTTCTACCTTAAACACGGGAGAAGAACAGGAGGGGAGAGCTCTGGCTGCTGGTGGCTTGCAGTCTTCCTTTACCTCAGATCAACAAGTACACCAGCATGGGTGGTTCTCACCTGCCGGGTATCAGAGCAGCAATGTCAACCCCACAAGCCACAAAGGACACTGACATCGTACACCATCTTGTCTTCCTTGGTGAGCACATGGGCAATTGATCTCATCACAACTCCTCCATGGAGGATAAGCTAAGCTAAAGAAGGGGCCATAATTAATCTTTGGAGTGGAGTCACGCAGAGTTTGTAACCATCCTGATACCTAGGCCTCACTCCAGACCACTGAACCCAGAGTCATTGACCCTCAGGTGTGTCCAGTGAATTGTTGAAGCTGAGAGCCTCAGACAGCATTATCAGGGTAGGAGAGCTCTGTGCACCCCCACCCCTCTGCTCTGGGGATCTGGTCTGAGAAAGTGCAATGGGGAGGACCACACTGAGCCCACTGACCGCCAGAACATCTCTAGGCATTCAAGGGTAGAACAGATTCTGGAAGGATAGTTTGTGGGACACCAAGGTGAGGGGTTCTGGGAAAAACAGCTGTGCTGAGGAATAGCCAGTGATCAAACAGGAGTCCAAGAAAGCTCACATTTTACAAGATTCATGCCCCATTGTCTTGTTATTAAATATAGAAGAGGATTCAAAAAATGGTAGCATCTGCCACAAGCATATTTTTTTTCTATTCTTTTTTTTTTTTTTTGGAGCTGGGGACCAAACCCAGGGCCTTGCACTTGCTAGGCAAGCACTCTACCACTGAGCCAAATCCCCAACCCCGTCACAAGCATATTTTTAAAGCCTATCAAAGACATGGTGTGTGCATGTGTGTGTGTGTGTGTGTGTGTGTGTGTGTGTGTGTGTGTGTGTGTGTGTGTGTGTGTGTGTGTGTGTGTGTGTATGTGTGTGCATAGTGTGTGTGCATGGTGTGTATGGTGTGTGTGTATGGTGAGTGTGTGTGTGGGGTGTGCATGGTGTGTATGTGTATGGTGTGTGTGTGCATGGTGTGTGTGTGCACGGTGTGTATGTGAGTGTGTGTGTGTGTGCACGGTGTGTATGTGAGTGTGTGTGTGTGTGTGTGTGTGAAGTATCTTACTTTTCCTTCAGCTCACACTGCACTCACTAGACTGTGGAGAAAGGACAGGGCATGCTGGTATTTGCTCCACTTCTCTCTTCCCAGAGAAGACTGAATGCAAAGCGACCAGATCAGAGAATATCCCCTTGTGGGGACTAAGAGTCTCAAAGGAGGTCAAATCCTGCTAAGGGCAGATATATTATAGCATTATATTATATACCATATATCATATAGTGGAATATATGTATATATATGGTTCCTTTCATCCATTTCAGCCCCAGCTCCAGGATTTCATGCTTCCGGAGCTGTGAGGTTTGCCCTGCCACCTGAGCCAATCTGGGCCTAAGTGCCCCTCCTGACACAGAAATGCCATGCCAGGCTTCAAGGCCTTGCATTCTGCTTCAAGAGCCTTCAAAGCCCCTGTTTCTAAATCTCCAACTTCACCTGGCTATTCCCTTCCTCATGAGCCTGCAGGAGCTCCCTAGTGTCCACTGACCCTAGCTTGACACTTTTATCTTGGCCGATTGTTACTGGAGCTCACCCTGATCTCTGTCACCTCAGGCACGCTTCGGACCTCTGTGGTGATACAAGTCGGGGGCCTGGTGTCTCTAGCTACTTGTTTCTAAGATTTAATTTGGAGTAATATTTTCTCTGTGATCCTCTCTCTGTCTTTCTGTCTCTGTGCATCTGTGCATGTGTGTATAAAGAACACACCCAGCCTCTTTGCTACTTTTTACTTTACTTTTTATGTATGTTTAAGATTGCTTTTTGTTTTAAATATATATATATATATATATATATATATATATATATATATATATATGTTTTTATGTTTTTGAGACAGGGTTTCTCTGTCTAGCCCTGACTATCCTCAAACTCAAACTCGCTCTGTAGACCAGACTGACTTCAAACTCAAAGAGATCACCTGCTTCTGTCTTCCGAGTGCTGAGGTTAAAGGCGTGCACCACCATTGCCTGGTGTTGCAGCTTATATTTTAAATTAAAAATGTTTTAACGAGCATTTCTACGTCTCTGGGATTTTTGGTGTGTTGGTTCTCTCTTTCTACCATGTAAGTCCCAGGAACCAGACTTGGTAAGAAGCAAATTTACCTGCCCAGCCATCTTGCTGGCCTTTGTTTTGAGGCAGCATCTCTGGTCCCTTTTGAGTGTTTACATGATTTAATATTTTTGAATCTAGATTCTTTTTTTTTAGATGTTACTTATCATTTTCATAGGACTTCCATTTTCAGTGTGGGGGCAGGGGCTGAATGAACTCAGGGCCCCACATATACTAATCGTGTGCTATATCCCCAGCCCACATTTTAGTTTTTACTTAAATTGTAATACACACTTAACTTTCGTGTGCTATATCCCCAGCCCACATTTTAGTTTTTACTTAAATTGTAATACACACTTAACTTAGAAAAAATAAATAAATCTTCCAGGAAGCCATAGAAAAGGGGGAAAAAATGGATCTTGTAATCTACTGTCCTTGGGTCATCAGGCTTGAAGCTTCTGAGCTCTCTCTCATCTAGCTGGTGTTTTGTCGGTGGGTCATGAACAGAAATGCCACTCAGAGGAACAGGAAGTGCAAAGGCTCGGTGGTAGGATCATCGGGGACCTTTGGGGCCTGATAGGAAACTCCAGAGCAGCAAGGAGAAGGATAGATATAGCAAGTAATAATTTAAAACAACGACAACAATAATCTATGCTAAAGCCGGCTACGCACCGGCAACGCAGTCTCCCCTCCCCCATCGGGAGTCGCAAGCCGGTCCAGGTTCCTGCGGTTAGCTGTTGCTGAACCACTCCGCACTCCCATGGCATCCGTCCCCTGCGGCTAGCCTGCCCAGACTGGCTACTGCTGGCTCTAAACCCCCAGCCCCGTAAAATGAAAACTCCAGAGGCTTGTAATTTATCAGCCAGATTTATAACAGTAAATCTTCCATCCCCAAAATACCCACACAAAGAACTCAAAACTTAATTGATAGAGATACAAACTGCGCACCTAGATTGGACAAATGTGCCCTGCATTACTCTATTATCCTTCTACCTAGCTACCTAGGACTCTCTCAGGCCACGTGGATGTGGTTCGCCTTCTTCCTCCATATTCTCTCCGTCAGTCCCTGTCTCCTCTGTCTCCTCTGTCTCTCTGTCTCTCTGTCCTCCCACTAAAACTTTCAGCTCCGCCTTCTTTTTCCACTGACCAATCACAGGCTTTAGCCTTATCTGACTAGGATTTCACCTGACCTCACCTGAGTCCAGACAGCAATCCACAGATTGAGGCTGCTGTAAGAGGGATGCGGTCAAAAGTGAGGCTAACCGGATAGAGGCAGTCAAAACAGAGGCTAGGTGGATGGGGATAGTCAAAAGTGAGGCTAACTGGACCGGGGCAGGTACCAAAACCTTCCTACAGGCTCATGATGAGATAAGTTCCAGGCAGCCGGAAGTGCTCATGGACTATCATGGGGCGTGTCTTGATTAAGGGTGGGGGAGTTGGGGGGGGTGAGGACGTTATGTGCAGGAGACACTGGTGACCATTCGGACATCTCTCTGCTGAGCCTGCACGCAGAATAGTGAACATACGGAAGACACAAGGAAGATGTGAGGTTTACTCCTGAAAAGTCAGGCTGACAACTTTCAAATGGAATATTGCTGCCCAGCTGGGGAAGCAGCTCAGGGGTAGAGCGCATTAAACACAAGGCCATGGGTTTTAGCTCTGTCACAGAAAGAGAAAATAAATCTCTAGTGTAAAAGTTCTGCTCAGTGTGCTATGGTGGAGTCTGAGACAGAAAGACAAACTGGGGCACCTCCCTGCCTCCATTTAAAATTTGTGTCTCTGTGTGTGACGCACGCATGTGATTTGTGTGCAGATGTGTGTTGATGCATGTGCAAGGAATCATCCTCTATCTCTCTTCCACCTTATTCCCTGAGAGGGTTCCTCAAAGCCAGAACTCATCAATGTAGCTGCTCTTGCTAATTAGTTTGCTCTAAGAATCCTCTGCTGCTGCCTTCCGAGGCTGGGATTCCAGGCGGGCCACCACGCCCACTCCACTCACGGGCTCCAGAGATCTGAACCCTGGTCCTTAACCTGGCACAACAGGGGCTTTAACTGTGAGTCATCTCCCTGGCCTCTCGGTTCAATTTTCAATATTAAGTTTTTAATATATATATTAATATTATATATTATATATTGCTCAAATATATATATTACTCAAAATATTATTTACTTGTTTTATATTATATATATTATATATTGCTCAATATATATATACATATATATTGCTCAAAATATTATTTACTTCTTTTTCCAGACTACTCCTTTAAGTTTGGTGTCATGAGTTTTTGTTTTTGTGTGTTTGTCTTATTTAATCCACAGTTCAAGGAGCTGGCCAGGCTTGGAATCCAAAATTAAATTGAATACAAACCCCGCTTTCTGTGGTCCCCATTTCATGGTTTGCCCAAATCCTCTGGCCTCTGAAAACTCAGAGCAGAAACACAGAGAAAAGCTGAGGACTGACTCAAACGAGACATCCCTGGCTCCTGACCCACCATTCTGAAACAGACAGTTTGTTCTGTTATTTGCATGCCACAGACATCCCCCAACGGGCTTCTTGTTCTCCCTCTTGATGTCTAGCCTCCTTCCTCCATATTCTGGCCTCAACTTCCCCATGCCCACCTCCTCCAGCTTGACCTTCCTGTGGCATCAATGGTGTTATATTTAGGTTTGTAAACTCAGCACCCACAGCCGCTTCCTTCTGAACAATGTGGTGTAATTACTGAGACATTTCAGTGGTTCCTTCCATGGCGGGGTAGCCATAGTAGGTCTCCTAGGGCTCCTATCCCATTTTATTGATGCAAATACTGAGGCCTAGAAGGAACATGGTGCTGTTTCAGATTGACTAGCTTTGAAATTCAGGCTCCTTATTTGGTCTATGAAGTCACAGAAATTTAGAAGCAGCAGAGACCTTGCCATGTTCTGGGTCAGTCTCCCTTTTGCTACAAGGGAGAGAATTAAGTTCTGGGGAGATTTGGTGACTGCCCCAGGGTGAGCTTAGTAGCGAATTGCTTTGTTTCTTTTGTGCAAACATTCTCCCTACTCTTTCCCACCTGGCTCAGGTCCCCTGCTGGGATATATGCTGTCCTATGGGAATGAGGTAGCTCCTCCATCCTGGGCCACAGACCAGAACTCTGACTGAAGCACAGAGCGGGCAACACAGGGCTGAAAGACTGACCCACCCTCAGGCCAGTCCAGAGCCTTGGAGAAGGAACGAGAACAGAAGTAACCCTTGGCCTTTGTTCTGTATCATGAACCAGGTATTGCATGTGTCACAACCTCCCTGCTGTAGCTCCTGTTTTTACCCCATTTTCTATCACGACACGAACATTCTTAACCATTATTTTGTACATCTACAGTAGGGTAAAGCATATTCATGCTGCTATGGAATCCCCATTTATAGAGATGACACCATGTAGTCAGAGAAATTAAAGGATTCATGTAGTCCCATTGCCAGTAAGGGGTGATACACAAACTGAAATGTGACCTCAAAGTGCATATATCTGGGCCCCTCTGGGTGGCACACTGATTTGTTTCAACTGGGGCCCTTTTCTGGGGACATGACCAGCTACACCATGAGCCTCTATGGCCAGACTCCACTCTATTTTTGAAGATGACACACAGTCCCCCTACCTGCCCTGCATTCATACTGGGGACACTTGTGTCCCCATCTCTGCCCTGTTATCGGCTTCCAAGGTCAAACATTGTGCTGAGTTCTTGGTGCATCTCAGCCTTTGGGGAGGGGCAGAAAGAAAAGAGGAAGAGGCAGATGGCCATGGGAGGTAAGGAGAGAGGGTAGTGTGTGAGAGTAGAGGAGGATGCTGTGGGGCTCGGCAGGCCTGGAACATGTTGGTAGTGATTGAGCAGAGAAGCTGGAAGGAACACCATTACTCCCATTCTCTATCATGACAAGAACATTCTTAACCTGGCCCTTGGAGTCTGGAGCATAAAGGCCCTGTCTGCCTGACACCATACCTCACAGCTAACAGTCACTAACCATGGAAGGTAGATCACAAGTGTTTCCAGCCTCCTTCCTTTATTTTCCCGCTGACATCTACAGCTATTTGCTGCTGGTGGCTGTTGTGTCTGTGCTGCTGAGCTGGGTTATAAACAAAGAGAAATTGGGCTGCACTTGAAATGATCAGGAACAGGGAGGAGTCTACCAATATCAAGTATCTTATCCAAACTCCTGATCCCACTTACCCTGTCAAGGGCAAATTGGCTGGGGACTCTCCTCATTGAGACAGATGGGCTGACCAAAACCTGTGCTATCCTGTCTTCAACATGTTCTTGGAAGATTTGCCACTTGATATGACCACAAAAATCGCCATGGTTCTTCCTCTTCCTGATTTCAGTAGCTAGAAGACCTTGGTGCCTTGAGGGCTGCAGCTTTTTCTGTTCTCTGAGCATGCGGGGCTCTGTTGTCGTTGTCGTTATCAATTTTTAAAAATCTATCTATCTATTCATCTATCTAGCTATCTATGAATGTATCTATCGTCTATCTATCATCTATCTCTGTCTATCATCTATGTATCTATGTATCAATTTATCTATGTATGTATGTGTATATGTATGTATGTATCTATCATCTGTCTGTCTGTCTATCTATTATCTATCTATCTATCTATCTATCTATCTATTTATCTATCTATCTATCTACGTGCGCACACACACACTGATGTTCGTGTGCTCTATGGTGCCATGTGGAGATTAGAGTACAACTCTGGGAATCAGTTCTCTCCTTCCACCATGTGGTCTAGGGAATGGACCTCAGCTTGGCAAGTATGTGTGTTTACTCACTGAGGTGTCTCTCTGGCCCAAACAAGTTCTTGATTTCACCATGTAGATGGTAAAATTTAGTAAACTCGCATGGTCATACAACCACTGTCACCATCCAGATGCACAGAGCAGTCAGTAAGAGCTTTAAAGCATATTATTATCTTCAATTTACTTTTGAATAGCTTTTAAAAAAATGAATAGCTTTTGTTTTAGTGTGTGTGTGTGTGTGTGTGTGTGTGTGTGTGTGTGTGTGTGATTATATGAGACTGTGTGGAGGATTGAATACAAGGCCAGACACTTTCTGTGGGAGGCAAGGCTCTTCCACAGAGCTCACTCTCAGCAGTGCTATTATCATTTAAGAAATGACAACATTCATCCTAAAATATAGCACTAGGCATATAGATCCAGTTGGCATGGCAACTGTGAGAGCCTTGACCATGAATATGCTGTAGAGCCAGTAGTCCTTCCATTACGTAATACAATTAATACAGGCTTAAACTAAAACAACCTTTACAAATCACATGTATGTAGAATTTACCTTTCTAAGAATTTAGCATTCCACTTTCCATTTTCTTTTCTGTATGTTGGTGGCTTTGTTTAGCTTTGTTGAGACAAGACCTCATAAAACCCAAGCTGAGCTGGAACCGACTATGTGGGTCATGAGGGTCTCGAACTCTCTGTCTGCCTCATTCCTTTGCCCTGTCTAGTGTTGGCATGGTGTGCCACCATGTTTGGATTTCCATTTATTCTTTCAAAATATATTTCTCGGGGACTGAGAGATGACTCCATGGTTAAGAGCACTTCTACAGGACCCAGGTCCAATTCCAGTACTCATAACTATCTGTAGTTCCAGTTCCGCTGGATCTGATACCCTCTCTTGCCTCCTTGGGCACTAAGAGGGAGGGCAAATGACACACAGACATACATGGAGGCAAAGCACAAATGCAAAATAATTTTAAAAGGAAAGTATATTCTCCTGTACGTGCTTGACTCTATCACATATACATAGAACGACATTATTTCTTATCTCCTGGTTTCTCTCTCTCTGTGTGTGTGTGTGTGTGTGTGTGTGTGTCTGTGTCTGTATGTATATGTATATACAAATGTATAAATTTTTGTACTTAAAAGCAAACCTTACTATTCTAGCTACATAATTTTCTATACCTAAACCAAGTATAGGTTTTGTTTTCATTGTTGTTTTCAGTAGTGGAGATTGGGTCAAGGGTCAAGGGTCAAAGGTCATTCATGCTAGGTAAGTACTCTATCGCTAAGCTATAATCCCAGTTCCTCCTTTTACTTTTTATTTTGAAACAGGGTCTTTCTAAGTTGCCCAGGTTGGCCTGGAACCTGTGACTTTTTCTGCCTTGGTAATTTGAGTGCAAGCGATCACAGCTCTCAGATCGTTTAAAGCGGTGGTTCTCAATCTTCCTAATGCTGTAACACTTGAATACGGTTTTTCATGCTGTGATGACCCTCAACCACAAAGTTATTTTAGTTGCTACTTTGCGACTGTAATTTTGCTACTGTTATAAATCATAATGTAAATATCTGTGTCTACCAGTGGTCTAGGCAACCCCTGTGAAAGGGTCATTCAACCTCCAAAGGGGTCACAACCCACAGGGTGAGAACCACTGGCTTAAAGCATGTGTGGGAACATAGGAAAAGACTCATTCTATGCCTAAGCCTAGATCCCTCAGCTTCTGCTCTAACAACTGTAGGCATAGCCTCTTACCTGGGAACTCTGTTCCCTTAGGTATGTCTTTACCTCTCATCTCCTTATCTACAGCAGTGTTCTGTTCACTCAACTCATAACCTTGTTGAGTTAGCATCTGCTTCTGGGTCCAAGCTAGCTGTGAGAGCAATGGTTCCCGGCTGGTGCTGGTGTCGGAACAGTGAGGGTCCATAACTACCACAGACTTAGTGACGTGATTCTGGAACAGAGCCTCAAAACGCTGCAGACCGCGCTAAGGACATGGTTTGGTGCATCAGGGAAGTTGGGACTGGTTATTTGGGGGAAGAGGATATTCCCACAATTGTTTTTTTGTTCACTGTAACAGTGTTCCTGTTATACACTGGGTATTATTAGTACATACTATTACTTCTATTTTCCAGACGGACGAGCCAAGGTTAAATGGATTTAGTGCCCTTTTCAAAGAGTGCGAGCTAATTAGTGCAGGGCAGGCTGCCAGACCTGGGTCTGCTTGATACCAGCCAACATGAATTCTCTTTCCATCATATGGAAGACACTTTCCCAGGGCGCCTCCTAAATTATACTGCTCTAGTGAGGCATGCCTGCCTACCGGTAAGGCTAGCTATGCTCTTTGTAATTATAACTTATCCACAGACAATGGGAACCACTACGGGCTCAGTCACTATAACACACATCAGTGTGTGGTAACTCTCAACTAGTCAGTGGAATTCAAGTTTAGGCTTGAAGATTTGCAATAAGTGTAACTACTCCCAAGTCTAGCTTGGAGGTTTCCGACAAGTGAGCATTCATTTTTATCACTTTATGTGTGTGAGTGTTTTGCTTGCACGTCTATCTGTATGTCTGTGCACTATATGTGTGCCTTGTACCTGAAGAGATGGTAACCTCCATGTGGGTGCTGGGAATCAAACCCCAGTCCTTCACAACCACAAGAGATCTTAACCACTGAGCTGACTGTCCAATCCATCCTTTGTAGCTTCTTAAAACAGTTGTCTGGGGCGTGTATACAACACTGTCTAAGCTAGAGGGTTCTGTTGGCCAGTACATCGCTCAGGGAGAGGGAAAGAGAGAAAGGATGGTGGGTAGCCTACTTTCCCTCTTCATCAAAGGCAGCATGGAGGTGTAAGTGTTAGAGGTGGGTTTGATGGCACTAACTTGCACGCATGACTTTGTCTTTCTGGTCTCAGCTGTCCTACTCGAGATACAAAGGGGCTTGAGAGATGTCTCTCATGTTCTAGGAAGGTGGGTCTCAGTACTTCCTTGTAGACACCATCTTTACATAGGCAAGCAGGCATGCTACAACACTGACACTTTGACCAGCACTGGCTGTATATTTCCAGCATAAAATGGCCAGACCTCTCATCGAAGTGACTAAAGCCTGTGACAGCAGAATGTTGAAGTACATGTGAGTCTTTCAGTGTGTGTGGCCGTGTACCCAAGGAAGATCAGTAGCTTGGCTGCATGTATTCTGCCTGCTTTGTGTGAGGGAGGGAAATCCAAAGGCCTGGGGATCCCAGAGAAGTTTTCTGGAGGCAGAGAAGCTCCTGGGTTACTGAGGTCACTTCATCAGGCAAGCAGTCAACAGAGGAATGTAGCCCAGCAAGGGGACACCCAGTGTTCTAACCCTGGCTTCTTTGCTTTTGAAATAGGCATTAGTGAGCACACGCTGGTCTGAGGGAAATGGCATTTTAAAGGTCTACGCCATTGTCATGGTCATGGAGAGTTGTGAGAATATCAGAATGAAAACTAAGGCTGCAGGCATAGTTGCCAGTGTACTGTTTCAGAGAGGATTACCTCAGGGTGGGGCAGGTGAACGGGACAGGGGTCTGGAGGAGGACACCTTCAGGAAGCAAACACCTCTCAGCTGTGGAATAAGATTTGGAAAAGAAGGGAGAAAGACAAATGTACCCCAATTATCATGGTTTACATGTCAAAGGTCCCCCCATAGGCTCACGTGTTTGATGAAGTCTTGGAAAACTGTGGAACTTTTGGGACCATGGCCTAACCATCAGAAGTGGGTATCTCGGGGCAGACCTTGAAGGTAATATCCATTTTTGGTTCTATCCCAAACTCATTGCTTCCTGATCTTTCAAGACGTAACCAAGCCATGCTGCAGGTGCCCAGTGTTGTTGACCAAGCCATACCCTCCCCACCATGATTGGGTTGTAAACAAAGCCTCACCTAAATTGTTCTGTCTGGTATTTGTGTCACAATGATGAGAGAAATGGCTAATACACTGATGGAAGGAGACCCAGCATCAGCCAGCACAGAGGCTGCTGCCTTACCATGGAGTTGGGGAGCTTAGAGGGCATGTGAGACCTAGAAGACAGCCCCAATGTCACCTTTTAGGTATTCCCACTCTCTTGGAGGGGCCCTTGAGAGGAGGGATGGAATTTCACCACCTCCCTCAGGCTACAGTTCTGGAGTGATAGATATCATTTCCCTCCCCACACGCACACATACACCCACTCACCAAACGTGTTACCGGTCCCTAGGATCCTGAATCCCTGGGGACCTAGGAAATCCAGGAAGGCTATGGGATGGGAAAAGTAATTCCATCCCTGGGTCTTTAAGCATCGTCATCCAACACAGCAAGCAGAGAAAAGCAAGGCTACCCCTGAAGGAGCCAAATGCCACAAACAAGGGTAATTAAAACACGATGTCCCGCTGCAGCACATGCAAACCTCGAGCTTGGGACTAAGCTAAGTAAATGGAGCACAGAGAGACAAACACAGCCTGAGTCCAGGTATCTGAGGCTCCTAGAGGAGACACAGGAGACTGTGGTTGAGTGGGAGGGCAGTGGGAGCCTACTGTTTTGATTAGTACAGAGGAGTCCCGGGGATGGATGGTGATGGCGGTTGCACAAGTTCATGAACGCACCCAATGCTACTCAACTGTACACTAAAAAAGGGTTCAGGTGGCGACTTTCATGTTCCATGCATTTCGTCAAAATGCAAAGGGGGAAATACAGAAAAATAAGGAGGAACCACTGGGGTATAATTATAAGCTCTGAGAGAGGCACCTGTGACATTCCGTTGGAGCAGGCTTAAAGGCTTTATTGAGGCTCCAATAACAAAGGGCAGAAGCCTTGAAGCTCCCCCAAGTTCAGAGGAAGGAACTAGGATCAGCTAACAGCCTCGAACACACCACTTAATGCGAGGTAGGCCTGGATCCTTCATATAAAATCAGATAAACCATTTCCCAAGACCTTGCTAAGATCAAAGACGAAGAGTCATTTTATAGGGGGAGGGGAAAATAAGGAATTGACTTATAATAGCGCCAGGTAAAACTCTTAACAGAAAAAAAAATTGTACTCTCAAAATCTACTTGTAACACCTGATGGGTGCTCATGAGGAAGAGCCTTGGGGATACCACGCTGGCTGAGGGAGGATCCCTGCAAATCCGTGTCTCGCAAACACTGCTGCAGATTTGCATAGGTGACTAAGAAGATATTAAAGGGTAGATAACGAGTGTGTGAGATCAGCCCCGCATCTCCTTAACCTGTTCTTTTCATCCTCAAGATACAACACCTTACTTCTTTGGGATCCGAGGCTGGTAACTGGCAAGTGAAACCAGACTTTTGGAGTCAGCCCCATCCTTCTTCTGAATACATCAGAAGTATTTCTCAAGGCTCGAGGGACAGCACAAGAGCTTAGAAAAAAAATGTAAGGTGTGTGTCAGAAATGCTACACCCCCATGCTTACAGGGTCACAGAGCTCAGGGCTACAGAGAGCTTTGGGAATTGTTAGACCAAATCACCTACTTTGTGGAGGGGTGTAGAGCAGACACCATGGGCACATGAGATGGTGAGGAAAAGAACATAGATAGAAGAGAAATAAAGGAAGGCCACAGGGTGTGGCAGGTGTGTAGGCCTGAGTGCACGGAGGATGAGTCAGAATTAGGGCTGCTCATGAAACCATTGTCAGAAACAGGGAGGGCCCGAGAGGAGGGAGGTAGAGGCGGAAGCCGGAAAGAAAGCTGAATTGGTTTCTAAAGAACTTAATGTGGGAAGTCAAGGAACTGAAAACCCTAATGGAAAATTTCAGGACATGAAGAGAGAGCAATATCCCAGAGTCTATCAGAGAAAATCTGAAGGTAAGACTCTAGCCAACAAGGCCTGGACACCTGTGACAAGAGCCTTCTATCCTGAGAAGTTTCACTGGCCACTTAGACGAGGCCTGAGAGACATGTGTGCCCTGTCTACAATCCATGCAAAGCTAAAAGCTGCAGATGCCAGACTCAATAACAAAAATGTTCTAATAGAAAGAAGAAATGAAACTAACAGGAGACATGCCAGGGGCCAGCATAAAGTCTTCTGCTTATGTCCTAAAAGTCATTTGCAAGCTACGAAATTGATAAGAACAATCATGAAGGCTACATTAATAACTATTAATTTTTATACCCAGTAATTATGGCACTAGGGTCATAATGTCAGTTGCTTCATGGGACAATTGATTTAATTCCAACAATAGCTTTATGACATTGGTGCTATTATTATAACCTCTGTGGTCTTACAGGTGAAGAAACTGGGGCCAAGGAAATGAAGTAAACTTAAGCCTGGCTTGACCAGCCTTATGTCAAAGACATTTTCCATGTTGACAAACAGATGGGTTCATGTTCGTGTGTGTTACAGAGGGAAATACCCAAGTACAAATGATCCATTATCGGGGAAGCTGTTTAAAATGTAAAATTTCATTTTCAAGTTAGTAACAGTAACCCAAAGAGAACGGCTCTTCAGGATTGTAGATTCCCAAATGCTCACTCAGTAACATGGTACTTGTGCGCGCCTAGGGATGCTTGATGTTGAAGAACTGAGAACCCGGGTCTCTGATGAGTTTGTGATGATGTCACTACCTTCTAAAACTCAAAGGGAAATCATGGCTAAGTACAAAGTAATGAAAGTCTGGAAATATATGTTGACAAAGATGTGGCCCCGTACACTCCTGGCCACCTCTACTGCCTCAGTTCCAGTATATGGAACATCGGTCAATGAGTACCTCCTGGGGTGCCTTGGGAGACTTCCATCCTCACACTGAGGATCTCCTACACACACACACACACACACACACACACACACACACACACACACACACACACACACACACACAATCCTGCCTGTGTTTGCTTCCTTGGTTCACTCTGCTTCTCTTCCTGGTCATCCCTCTGCTTCCAGTCTCTCTCGAGACCTGGACATGTAGCCCCTGGGTCCGGGTCATTCCACTGAGCCCCTTTCGTGACTAGAATACTCACTGTATGGCTTTATTACAGCATTGCTGTTTGCCTGGCTTCATTTTGATCACACTCCTCTATAGGCTTTGATGGGTTTGAAAGACTCCAAACACCACATTGCAATCTGGAGCCAAGTAACTCTCTGGGCAACCTTCTAAACTGCTGTTGACCGGTCAGGAGAGGGCACACAGTCTCCCTTTTCACTGCAGTGTCTTTAACTCTAGATGCTTGGGATCCTTAAGTTCCTTGCACGCCCAGAACCTATGCCTTCAGCTTCCCCTATGCAGTCCGTCCTGTTCATTCTGTAACAGAACAAACGCTGCCCAACCCCTCCCCCACCCCCCTGTTAACTTCTCACCAGGTCACCTATTTACAGAAAACATTCTGGGTGGTGTTTTGAGTTGTTTCGTTTACAGTCGCATTTCTTTGCAATCTGACTGCACATCTCATCAAAACGGGCTGAGTCTGGGCAGACAACTCAGTAACCAAGTGCAGGAAAACGTTGCTTTGCTCTCAGCAGATGGGCGTAGCATGTGATTATCTGCAATATAATTTTGGCCGTCTAGCCTATAATATGATTACATAATGCCCACCACCCACTCCATGATTAGACTGGACTTTGTCCCATGGGGGAGGGATCCTAAGGTGATTAAAATTCTATTGCTCTCTTTGTTTTGACTCTCATCTAGGTTCCCTGGAGCACCTTCTGAGGCTCTGGGCGGCTTTAGGTTAGGGACCGTTGGGACCTCTGCTTAGAGCAGCCCCGGCACGAGACCTTGTCAGTTCTCTGCCACATCTGACCGTTCCCTGCATGTCCCTCCTCGCTGCTGTGCCCCTAACTCTAGACGCTTGGGATCCTAACATTCCCAGCACCCCCAGAACTCGTGCCTTCAGTTTAACCATGCCAGTTCTCTCTCTAACAGCACAAACACTGCCCAACTCTGTATGGTTAGACACCGCCCACCTCATTCTTTTCAGTTGGCCCCACCAGACAGGACCAATGTCCCAGGGCTCTCTCACCCTATACGTTCCACTCCATGGCCTCTGCTGGGCAGAACTTTCCTCGCTAGCCCACATTTGAGACTGCGCTTACATCAGATTGTGCATGTGAGCTTGCAGCCTCCTCGGCGTGTAACCTGTCCCCCCAGTTCTCCGTCTGCTTTTTCTCAGCTGCCTCTCAAAAGCTTAACTCTTAAAGCATCGTCTTCATGAAAACTTCTCTGCAACTTATTATTTCCACTGTTTCCTCTCCACCCCTCCCCTCCATGAGATGCCCAGCAAAAGACGTAGGGTGCCTGTGGGACCTTCTGACTTCCATTAAGGACTCTGTGGCTCTCCTGGGCATGCTCTATAAAATGGCTGACCGGCCGATGCTGCCCTCTGATCTGGACCCCTTAGTACATCTCAGTCTGCCTCTTACCAAACCCCTTAGAGTGAGAAGACCCACATGCCGCTGTGGAAGACTGTCCTTCTACCAACTCCGTATTCTTTTCTTGTCATTTGTCTCAGAATCTCCAGTTCTCCAGCTCCTAAGTATGACCTCATGAAAGTCCAAAGTTCCAGTCTGCACATGGAACATAACACGTCCTTAAACATTGTGAGTTCTGGCCTCTGAAAGTCATCATCAGCACCACTCCAAAAGACAAAGTTCTCCAAACTCAAAAATTGGGAAGTCATCTTTGCATGGTCTCTTGACTTGTGACTTAGGCCACTGCTGGCTTATTCTTTCTTAGCATATATGTATATTTTAATTGCCAACACTGCCTTTAAAATGGTTGTCGTTATCATTACTTTATGTGCACGTGTGAAATGTGTGTGGGCATGACCAGTCAGGGAATGCGCGTGCCAGGCAGTGAGTATGGAGTCAAAGGCCAGCCTTGTGGAGTTGCTTCTCTCTTTCCATTTTTATCTGGGCTGTGGGCATAGACCTTAGGTCACCAGGCCCGCATGATCAGCACTTTGTCCAATGAGCTAGTGAACTGGCCCTTAAGCACTTTTTAAAATAGATAGTCATGAGGGTTTTAGAAAGGCCTGTAGTTCCCCCAGTAAACTTAGGATGAATATCCACAAAACAAACAAGAGACGGTGACCGACAGTGACCACACATGCTCTTCATGCAGTGCACAAGCCCTTCCCCAGCAGCGTCTTATTCAGACCCAGAAAGCTGACTGTGGGTAGCATGTGTGCCATCAAATTTTCTATCTTCTTGCCCTTCCAGAGCTTCACTCTTTGTCCTATCGCTGGCAAAAACCCAGCCAAAGCAGGTCCCTTCACTCTTCCTACACATTTCTTTAAAAACCTGACCCTACTTCCCTATCGCCACTGCCAACCAATTCCTCGGAACTGGTCAAGTATTCCATGGTTTTGGTGCCTCTGAGCCCTTGGAGGAGTACTAAAGGGGAGAGAAGAGGAATACAGATCCAAAGGGAAACTCTTACCTCAGCTTCTGACTGGCAGGGACAGTTATTTTATTCAGTTTGTCCATTTTTCTTGAGAGGGGCTGTGGAGTCGCTGTCCAGAGGGATTGTCAGCAGCTCCTGGGCTTCCTGGGGAGCAGCATGGTAAGACTCTGGCCTCAAGGGCTCATGCCACTGGAACTGACTTCTGAGAGCAACCGCAGGCTGCTGGCAAACACCCCTACACAGGGGAAGTAAAACTCGCTGGAGCACATCGCCAAGTTTCGTGTTTCTACGAGGTCATGTGATCCCAGCGAGTCAGCCAGCCTGGATGATTACTGTGCGTTGTGTAAACTTCAGTAGTGAAACCTTATTGGGCATGCAAATCCCTTTTCAGCAGCTCTCTTTTATGATCAGGTTTGTTGCCAGGTTGGAATAAGCTTCTGGTTGACTGAGCACGACTTCCTGTTTGTCCCAAACCTTAGGTAGTCCCTGTTTTCAGCAGATGGCCAGAGTCATCCTGCCACTTCTCAGGTACCAGGAAAAGCTGAATAATCGATGATATCTGGATGACTGTTGGGGGCTTTCTGCTCATTTGCATAAAGCCGTGGAGAAGCCTTTTCTTCTTAGATAACAGAGACGCGAATTGGACAGCTCTTGGAGCCAAGGTCACAGCAGTGGTCATTTAAACTGTGATGGGTAATTCTTTGTGCAAGGTCAAGGTCACTCAGGGGTAGAGATAGGTGACTCCATCCTACGCTATGTGGAGTCAGGAGTTGCCTCGCCAAAAGCTTGACATTCTTAGCCAAGATATACTCAGAAGTCAGCTGAGAGCAAACCCAGCAATTTCCAAGCACATGACATCAGGAAGATACCTCCTAACTCCTCTCAGTGTCTGTGGCCTCTCATCAGACCAAACATCATGCATCCCACATCTGCCGCTGACCCCATCCAGACAGCTCTGCTGCCCTCCTCAAGAACCCCCAATTCCTCTGTCTACTCTGCAAGCTTCTGATTTAGCTGAGTTAAAGAGCAGAAAGCAGTCTAGGGTTAAGAATTTTTTTTAAAAAATGAGAGCGGGGTGTTCTTTCTCCCCCTTTTACCCGAACACCCCCACCCCAACTCCTGTCACCTGGCATGTCCTGGTCACCTTTGTGAAAGGAGATTATGTTCCAAACTTTATCAAAGGACCATTGACCTGGGCCTAAAGAATGCATGGGAGTTGGGGGAACAAAGTAGAGGGACTTTGATCTCTCCTGTTATAGCTACAAGGCTTGGCTGAAGAGAAGGTAGGAAGGAGGACCAGGCAGAGAAGGGAGGACAGGAGATGGAGAGCAAAAGTGGATTTCTTCTCCCCTGGGTTCTTTGTTCAAACAGAAGTCCTTCTATCTTCCTGGATCCTTGACTGTTCTTATTCCTGCTCTATATCTGAATTTCCCATTCTTCAGGACGTCCGAGAGCTGAAGCTTTAGAGCGGATGAAGGGTGAGGTCCTTCTGCAGGAGAGTAGGTCGTCATGAGAAAAATGCAAACGCTTGCTTCCTGTAGCTAGCTGTTGGCTTTCTCTAGTCAGGCAGTTCGGTTTTCTTGCAATATATCCTGAAGGAGATCAGTTCCCTGCCCCGCCCCTCCCATGGTTCTTAACTGAAAGGAACACGAGGAAAAACATGTCTGATGTCATCAAGGGTCAGGAAAGTCCGGCCAATGGGTTGATAATAGCCTTTGGTCCCTCTGAATTATTGTAAAGTGCTCCCAATTGACCCGCTGGCTTTCCTCTCCACCAACTCTGCTTAGCACCTGGTCTGGCAACTTCTTTTTTTCCCCAGAGAAAGAGAGAGGGGTGAGGGTTACACTTCTGCTTTTTCTTTTTACAGCCATTTGTCTTTCTTCTTTTTACTGTATTCAGACTGACACGATGAAAACGAGAAACTGCTTTTCCAGGCCGGTGTGTGTAGTTCTGCCCTCTGTGGTGTGGAGGGTCACAGCCAGCGATCCAAGCCTGACCCAGTGGCTTTCCAAACACCATGGCTTGTCAGGAAGGACTGAGCATGAATGGGAACCAAATCTCAGCTACAGACTTATTAATGGAGTGAGACCACACTGGGCCTTGAAGAGCGGCCAGGCCCAGTCTGTGACAGCAGGTACAGAGATGTCTGAATTGCCAAATTAACAGGACAGATGCCCAGTCACAGCCTTTTACCAACTGGGATTCTTATACACCACTGAGAGAGCCACAAATCATGTCGGAAAGAGTTTAGTGCTAAATGGTGTACATATTTGTGAGCAGGGGGTAGGTCATGGGTCTGTAAGGCATCTCTGCGTTGATACACCGAGGTCACATGCAAGAGTGCTCAGTGAAGCACCACTGCTCCCTCCTTTACGGCCTTGTGCAGGCCATGCAAGTGCTGCACCACTGAACGTGGGCTTCCTTTCCTGTTTCTAACAGGAAAAACAAAAACCCAGTCCTGGAAACGGCCCAGTTGTCCATTAACAGGACAATAATGAGTGGTTTGTGCCGTATTTACATAAACAAATACTATTTAACAGTGGAAAACCAGTGAGCTCCAGTTATACACCCACGAATAAATAGCAAAGATAGCATTCTTCTCTTTAAAAGTATTTTATTACTACTTTATGTGGATTAGTGCTTTGCCTGTGTGGACGTCTACACACCTCCTGGAACACTTCTGCGGGGAGCGGGTGGGGGCGGGCAGAAAGCATTAGATTCTCTGGAACTTCAGGTACAGACAGTTGTGAGCCTCCATGTGGTTGCTGAGAATCGAACCCCGGTCCTCTGAAAGAACACAAATGCTCTTAACCACTGAGCCACTTCTCCAGCCCCAGTTTTTAAAAATACGATTTATGCAATAAAGACAAACTGAAGAAGCGAACGTACGAGCCTACAAGATGGCTGGGTGGGTAAGAACACGTGCCACAAGTCTGACTCCTGAATTTTTCCAGGTCCTACACAATAGAAAGAACTCCTACGAGTCGCCTCTGACCTCCAGGTGTCGGCAGCGGAGACACGTGAGCACACACAGAAGTAACATGTAACCCATGCCTCCTAGAAATGACTGTCTAAACACGGCCATACAGTGGAAATACCAAGAAACATTCTAGATGCAGAAAGGGGAAAAAAGCTCATGGAGTTCTGTAGGTGACTAATGACTTCTGACAGAAGGAAGTTAGCCATTCCTAGGGGCAAGCCTCTCAATTGGGTAATCCAATACAAAGTAGTCAGTACTGAAATCATTTACACACAGGGAATGCAAACAGACTCAGCAAGTTGCACTTATATAATTGTGTGTGTGTGTGTGCGTGTGTGTGCATGTGTGTGTGTACATACCTGTATGTATTCGCAATAATCAAAGAAAATGAGGAAGACTGGAAAAATGGGAGGGGTTAGAGGGAGGAAGGGAAGGAGGAAATGATGCAATTATATTTTAATTAAAAATATAGTAAACAAAAATAAATAGGCTAATGTCACGTGGCTCTATTTATAATAAGGTTAGACACTTAACAAACTACGGTGAAACTATACACATATATGATAAAACCACTGAAGGGAATAAGGAAAATTCAGGTGAACGGCTTCCGGGGAGTGGGTTTGGGGTGAAGGGGCCCACAGGGCTGCCAGGCAATGGGCGCATCTTGTTTCTTTCTGTGTGTGTCTGGGGTTGGAGGGCGAGTGTGTATGTGGAGACCAAGGACATTGGGCACTGTTCCTCAGGCACTGTCCATCTTGCTTTTTGAACAAGGTCCCTCGGCAAGACAGGAAACTCAGCAATTAGGCTAGGATGGTTGGCCATGGGCTCCCAGAACTTCTTCTGCCTGCTGATTTCCCCACAGCTAGGATAGCAAGTTTGCCACCAGAGCTGGATTTTTTTTATCTAGGTTCTGGGGAGCCATACCGGGGCCCTCATGCCTCCATAACAAGCATCTTACCAGCTGAGTTATCTTCCCAGTCCCCACATTCTATTTCTTAAACCAAGTGTTGGACATTACTTTTATGGTCATTGTTTGTATCTCACTCACGGACATTAAATATTTAGCAGAAATAATAAAGGCCCGGAATTATCGAGGAAAGACAAGACGGCCTAAATCCAAAGCAGCTCGGTGAGAGTTGAAGTTTGAGACAAGAAGACAGGCTGTGTGGTAGCTTGAGGGTGAGACCCAGACAGCTCCGATCAAGCCCTGGGTGGTTGTCCTTGCTTCTGCGTTCACAGCTACAGCAATGTGTCTATTGAGCACCTTCTGTGTTCCCTGTACTACAGTCACACTCATTTTTCATACAAAGAGTCGGTTCTTAGGCTGAGTAACAGGTTGAAAGGGCTATCCTTTGTCCACAGAGGAGCTGGGACTCAATCCAAGCCTGTGTACAGTCTAAACTGCCTGTCAGAAGGACTTTTCCCATTGCAAGATAGCTCTGTGATGCAGACAGAAGGTTTTGTCCTAGCAGCACCCTACTAGGGCAGACATCACATTGCAAAAGAGGAAGGACAATGACTTCAATGAGGTTGTTGTACTAAGCTAGGTGGGACACCCTTGTAGTTTCCAGGAGAGTAGTCCCCGTTTCTCTTTTCTCAGACATTTTTAATTCCATATGCAGCCAGCAAATCCAGTCACTATTGCTGATGCCAAGAAGTGCTTGCTGACAGGAGCCTGATATGGATGTCTCCTGAGAGACTCTGCCAGAGCCCTACTGATACAGATGAGGATGCTTGCAGCTAACAATTGGACTGAACAAGAGACCCCAATGGAGGAGTTAGAGAAAAAAACTGAAGGAGCAGAAGGGGTTTACAACCCCATAGGAGGAACAACAGTATCAACCAGTCAGACCCCACCAGAGCTCCCAGGGACTAAACCACCAACCAATGAGTACACATGGAGGGACTCATGGCTCCAGCTGCATATGTAGCAGAGGATGGCATTGTCCAGCATCGGTAGGAGAAGAAGCCCTTGGTCCTGTGAAGGTTTGTTTCCCCAATGTAGGGTAATGCCAGGGCGTTGAGGATAGAGTGGGTGGATGGGAGTGGGAGCATTCTCAGAGAAGCAGGGGGAGGGGCTACGGGAGGGGAGGAAGGGGATAACATTTGAAATGTAAATACATAAAATATCCAAGAAAAATACACTTTAAAAAAGAAGAGAGAGAGAGGCTAGGTGGGAACTTCAGAGGGAGTTCAAGTCCTCAGAGGGCCTGGCACGTGAGCTCTAGTTATCTGCTCTGACGCATGCCCTCTGCCTGAACTTCCTTGCTGGGGCCAGTTTAGGCAAACAGAGCAAGAGAGGAGGCAATATTGTCTGTTGGCGCTGTGCAGTCTGGTTGTCGAGCTTCACAACAACCTCATTAAAGCCTTTGTCCTTCCTCTTTTGCGATGTGATGTCTGCTCTTCAGGAAGGAGAGAATTACTCCTGAAGGCCATTAGTCATCCTGCAGCAACAGCAGCCCTGGCTGCATTCTGACTACACGGGTTCCTGTGGCAGGAACCTGCCACTGGGCAGCCATGCCTGGCCTTCGAAGCTAGTTCCAGCCAAGGGTGTGACAGCCGAGGAAGCTAATGGAGGCAGCTAAGCAGCTTGGGTGAGGCAGTGGAGGCAGACACTGGAAAAGGACAGGAAGGGCTGACAGCTGGTAGACCGTTCACTTCTGTTGTGGTGGGAAAAGAAAGAAGGAAGAAAGAGGAAGGGCACAATGTGTGCGGCTTGAACAGGAGGCAGAGGCTCCTTGAAGCTCAGGCTTCACTTTCTGTGGACAAATGGGTCCTCTATTTTATCTGCTCAGAAAGCTCAACGTTCTGTCTCTCTGACTGACCTGGAGTGTAGCATCTAATGAGTTAAGACAAAGACCCAGATTCTAGTCGTTGCATCAATCCAAGATCACGTTGGAAAGAGCATTGTTAGCATAGCCAGACGCTGACCTGGAGAACTTTTAGACTCTTGCCTTCAGCACTCAGAGACTTTGTCAAGAGTCTCTGGTGACAGAGTTGTGCCTCGGCCTGCTTTCCCTCTAGCATGAGCATTACCAGGTTAGAGGCCAACTCCTTGCAACCTCCTGCAGCTAGCTTCGCCCTCACGCTCTGGCTTCATCAGCAGGCCCTTCTTTAGGACCTTTGCCTCTCCCAGCCCTTTATGATGCCCTTGATGACCCATCTTATGCTTCACTGTCAGCAAGTGACCGTCTCTGGGATCAAATGCCACACCCATTGACTTTCAACAGTCATGTGGTCCAGCCAACACCCCAAACTAGCTAACTAGAAAGAGTCAGGTACAGATACTTTGGAGTCCCCGGCAAGCAGGTTCGTTCCCAGAGTCAGATAGCAGGCAAGGGTGGGGAGGCAGAGTCCTCTGACCATAGGATGGGCACATGAAAGACATGGGGAGCTGAGATAAAGCAGAGGCCTCTAAGAGCCTCAGCTCTGTCTGCCAGGGAGAGGGCAGCAGCAGCAAGTGCTACAACTTTGATTAGCGTTCTGTTACCTTTATCTGATGGGACTTGACTTGTCCCCTGGCCTTCTTACCCCAGCCATCCGCCTGGATTCGAAAGGCCTCCAAATAAGCTGGACATATGGTATGTGTGTGTGTACTGGCCCAGTGTTGTGGCTTTTGATGTGAAAAATTTTAATATGTGGCTGGCATAAAAATTGGTAGAAATTAATATTTGTAGTATAAAAGTGGGAAAAAAAACCCAAAGAACCTAAGTCTTAAGAAGTATAATTTAATAATAATAAAAAAACCCGATCAGCCTGCACAAAGCATAAGGGGCTTTAGAGGCAAGGTTAGTCCAAATGTCGACACATGAAAAGATCTCAATATCTCAATTACAATCAGGCTAAGAAGGCAGACTCCCCATTAAAGAGAGGTGGGTGCTGAAGCAAGGCTGGCTTCAGACAGGGTAGGAAGGGAGGAAGGAAGGTAAGGGCAGCCATCTTGTTTTGTCTTCTCCCTCACAGAGTTGCCCAGTGAGGACAGACACTGAAGGAGGCTTCCGTAGATACCTTTGGGACAATTTGAGTGTCAAAGGCAACAAATGACTATTTTGGATCATCAATCAATAAAATAATCCACTGTCCCATAGTAATAAAAGTTTAAAAATTACTAATATTAGAATTAATTATTTCATTTACTCCAATAGGTAGAAGTTTATAAAGTTAGATTATTTGGAATTTTGAAAAGAATAAAGCCTTCATTCTAGCATTTTAAGAAGGACCTAAAAATCCTCCCCAGTTTTTATAGTAAAAGAAAGCTAATTAATCAATGTAGAATGAGCGAGAGAATAAGAAAACCACAGAGAAGCCTGACGGTGTAGGCCTGTAATCTCACACACTTGGGAGGCTGAGGCAAGAGGATAAGTTTAAGGCATAACTGGGCTACAGAGTTCTGAGATAGCCTAGCAAGTCACCGAGATGTGTCACAATGGGAAAGAAAAAGAGGGCCGGGGTATCCGCATGGTGGTGCATGCTTTTAACTTGAGCACTTAGGACGCAGAGGCAGGCGGGTCTCTCTGAGTTCAAGGCTAGTCTGTTCTACAGAACAATTTCCAGTCAAGCTGGGGCTATATTGTGAGAATCTGTCTCAGAAGAAGAGGGCTGGAGAGAAGGCTCAGCGGTTGAGAACACTCGCTCTTGCAGAGGACCCAGGTCGGGTTCCCAGCACAGTAGCCTACAGTTCCAAAGGATGCGATGCTTTCTTTTGGCCTCTGAGAGCAATATACACATGTGGTGTACATACATACACACAAACAAAGCACTCATATAGATAAAGCAAAATAAATAAATTTTTAAAAGAATTTTAAAAGGAGAAGGAAAAACTAAAAAAATGGAGAGTATGTGTGTGTGGGGGGGGGACAAAAGAGGAGGCTAAGGATATGACTCAGTAGCATGCATGTGTGCCCAGCATGCACAAAGCCCTTGAATTCACTTTCCAGTAAAACCACCATTGCACAACCTCAAATGAAAAACAGATTAAGTTAAAGAGCAACTATTAATGCCAAAGCCAGGATGTGAAATATCTGGGAGGACACCATATCCCAACGACAGCACCACATATCAGTCTCATCTCAGAGGCTACTGGCCAGTTGCAGAGCCGAGGTTTACAGAGCTGAGATCTGATGGCTGGTACCTGAAATCACATAGGCCAGCCTAGCACTCAGCATCCTGATATGTAGCTAATCTAAGGGGAGGAGTCACTCTCGGACCGGTTAATGTTCAGATCTAACTTTCCAGTTTCCATGCAATGAACCCCTAATTAATAACCCGAATGAGGGCGTCTGGAGGGTGCAATTAACCAGTACGCTAAGACCACAGTGTAAAGGCAAAATATCAGACGAACCTGGAAATAAGATCCTTGTGAAAGAAAGCATATAGGAGGAAAACTTGTGGCACTAAAAAGAAGCAATAATGGTGGTAGCCGTTTTTTTGTTTGTTTTGTTGTTTTTGTTTTTAATCCAGATGTAGAAACTCTAAAAAGCAATCATTTGGTCTTAAAGAAAAAAAAAAAAAAAAAAGGAGACAAGGAGGAGGGGAAGAAAAAAATAAGAGGAAATGTTTAAAGTTAAACCAGACCTCGAGAGCCATGACAACCAAGTACAACCAGTGAGTGTGTGAACTAATCTAGGTGTTGGCTTGAGGAAATCAACTACAGAGAGCGCTTGAGAGAGCTGCAGAGACTCTCTGTCTGGATGTTAAGTGATATTAACAATTTAGGCGATCTCAGCAGTTTAGGAATTGTTCATTGGTTGGGTGTAATTTTCGTGGTGATATGTAGGGAGCCATATTGGATTTGGGCCTAGCCGCTTTTGGACTGCATGGCTCAAAGTGACTAGGTGACTCAGGGCTGTTTGGCCACAGATATTCACCCCTAAGATGACTGCCATAAGTCTTAAGATTGTTGGACAAAAGCCTCTCCCATGAATTTACGGCACAGGAAGATAACATTCAAGGGATGCCTCAGCTCGAGCAGATACCAGTTATCTCCTGAGTCAACACATCCGGTGTCTACCGCCTGACCTCATCGTCTACCGCCTGACCTCTTTGCCTCCAGCTATCACTGCCTATACCCTCATCTCCCCCTCCTTCATATTTCACAAAGGTCACTCCCCCTACCTGAAAGCCTTAAAAGCTGTAACGTTCACCCCAATAAATGAGACCTTGACAATAGAATCTTGCTTGGTCTCCTTCTTCTCTTCACCCCCATTTGGCCCACAGGTAGAAAGCCTCTTCGGGACCCTGAATAACTGGGTCCCCGCTGGCGGGGACAGTGATATAGAAGATTCTTCCTAGACCATTTTTGGGTCCTGTAGACCAAGCTGGCCTCAAACTCACAGAGATCCATCCACCTGCCTCTGCCTCCTGAATGCTGGGATTAAAGCCTGTGCCAGCACCACCTAGCTTGAAATCCTAATAGTTTATAACAAGAGGAACTACGTGGCCAGGAAAATTGGTCCCTGAACTGAGTCTGTGTATATGGTAATCTGTCCTTCTCAAAATGAGCCCAGGAGGTCACTGCTAGCCTAGCTGGCCTGGCAGAAATGAAGACGTTCTAAAGACATTTTCATCTCCCATCTGCCTATCAGACTGTTGAAACAATGAACCCCAAGAAGCTGGAATTTCCCCCCAAGAATCTTGAGAGGAAAAGACTAAACCTGGACCAGGAAAGAGATTTACAACTAGTCGTCACACCTGCCAGAAAGGTCAATGGTGAGCACCTTGACTGTAGCTTCTGAGCTACACATAGCTCTGGTCCTCTGCTTAATCTTTAGCCCCACATCAGGACACTGCAGATGGACTTGATTGAGTCACTAGACCTTTGTCCCTCTTCCCAGCATGACCACGTTGAACACATCTTCTTTCCTTGCTTTCACTATTAATTTGACTGCTTTAACTAGTTTACCAAGGACAGGTGGCCAAAGATGGCTCACTGGGACACAGGCTATGATCCTTAAGTCCAGTAACACTAGTAACCGAAGCAGACACTCCATGGGAAAGCGGTTAACCGTCTCTACCCAAGGAACAGACTGAGGAATTCAAGCGTTGTTTCTCTAGTGACTCACCCTGTCATTACCTCCAGTGCTGTGGTTTGCATGAGGTCTCTGATTCTACTAGTGTGTCTTGTTTGCCTTCTTACTGTATCTCTAGACCCCAAGGGGGCCCAATAGATCAATGCTGACCTCACCAGCGTTTCTTTCACCAGAATGTTCTTCTCTGGTAGACTCCCCATTCTTGGGACCCCAACTATACACTCTTCAGAGTGCCCCAATATTCTTGTTCTGTATTCAATCTGTATTCAATCAGATTTAGTTTTAGATAAGTGGTCCTATCAGCTTTCATCCTGTTGATGAAGGACTGGCAATTGGTAGTCACTTCTAAAAGTATATTTAATCATGTGTATATTTAGCTGTGTACCTAAAGAAAAATCAAAACTTCAGAAATTATCCCTAAACTTAGGGTCACTTATAAAAGTGCAGAATTAGAGTATAACTTGAGAAGACAAGTTACTTAATGTTTAAGAGTCAAACATGTAAAACCTCCATTTCGTTTAGAAAATTTTCAAGTATAAGTAACAGGCAACTCTGAGTGACCCAGCAGTCCTGGGCGGGGCAGGCTGCAGGGCTGAGGGTCCAAGCACCGTGCTTAAGACTGTGCCTCCCACATTTGGGGGGGTGCTTGCTTAGTTCCTTCTTCCAAGGCGACAAGATGGTTCTTGTTCAATGAGTGGCTGGATGGATCCAGTTCATACCAATTACTCAGAGACAACTGTCGACCTTCAGAGAATTTGTGAACCTGGATTTAACGATGCTTGAAGATAATACATATGAGATTAAAATCAAATTCATGGAAAAAGAAATGTAACAAATCCACTTACCTCATCTCTTCCTAGTTAAATTTCTGTTGTGGATGCTTTTGAGGCTGTATTTATCTCTATGTGATGGACATTAGGATGGGGCTTCTCACAGACCCAGATAGAAGGATTTCCATTCCAGGAAGAGAACAAGGTTATAAACCAACAACTTCCCCCCCACCCCACCCTCTCACCCCCATCCCCGCTCAAGAAGCCATTGCTGGATATTTCCCACCTCACCATCCCTTTGGCTGTCTGGGGGCTTCATCTCCTCCTCAGATTCAGTTCGACAGATGAAGAGAACACCTTCAGACATAAGAAGACTCCGCTTGTATAAACTGTGTAAACTGGCGGCATGACCACTCCACAGTACGGTTAGGGGGAAGGATTGTATTGGAGATAAGAAGGGGGAAATGACCAGAGGCATCTGGGAGTGCCCAGAGCAGAGAAAGTAGTGCACTGAACACGGCCAGCAGCCTGGGGCCTGGCCAGGAGACAGGCAGGATGGGGGCGGGACAGAGAAGACAAAGAAGGGGTCAGAGAAGGCAAAAGAGAGTCAAGAGAGAATGTTGTCAAAACAGCAGGATCGTAAAGTAAGAAACTGGGCGTAGGGAAGCTGGAGAAGTTTATGGTGGGAGGAGGTGAGTAGAGCTGGGTGCTTGGTGGCACTGAGGAAGCTTGGAGACCAGCATGCCTTTGGTATGCTAATAGGCGCCACAGGTAGCCCTGTGTCTCTTCTGCCAGAGCTGAGGGAAATGACTCCTTCCGTAGAGAAATAGCTTTTGTCTAACCACCAGACTTCCGGGAAATGGAGTTTCCTTTGGACCTGACACATACCTAGGCCACATTTCCACCCAGATCTGCAAAGTTATTCCCATCTGAACACCAAGAATAGAAAGGCGTGGTGGTGGGAGGGTGGGGTTGGGGGAGGGGTTGGGTGAGACCTCACCGTGTAGCCACCAGCGTTTGTAAAGTAGCAGGGTAGGGTGGAGTGGGGTGGGGTGTGGTGTTGCGGTGGGGGTTGGGGGAGACCTCACCCTGTAGCCACCATCATTTGTAAAGTAGCAGGGTGGGGTGGGGTGGGGGGTGGGGTGTGGTGTTGTGGGAATGGGGAGACCCACCCTGTAGCCACCATCATTTGTGAAGTAGCAGTGTAAGACTCCTTCCCAACCTTGAGCCCTCTCTTTGGAAGGGCGATGTCTTCCCTCACTCTCTCCTTCAGTCCTGGTTTTTACTCATACCTTGGCACTATGACAAGTGAAACATGCAGCCTGTGTCAGATAGGTCCCTGAAATCCTTTAAAAAATGAATTTAAATGGTTTCTTCCTTTGGGAAGGGAACACATCTAAGCAAACAACTGGGAAAGGCACAGCACATGCTTTTCCAGAGATAGCTAGAAACTGCACCATGAGCCAGCGGGGAAGCCGGGGAAAATGGGACAGCTCCCCAGAGAGGAAGCCGTGTGAGCATGGGGACAGCTGGTGTTCCCAGGGCAGCTCCGAGTGAGTGACAGCACTGAAGGCCACACAGTGTTTTTCCCGCCTCCCCCTTCTTTCTGAGCTCTGTGAGCATCTCAGGAAGGCTTTTCTTCCTCTTGCCTTCTGTGCTCAGCTGGAGGATGAAACAGGACCATAACATGACAAAAGCACAACTTGGCGCCCTTGAAGAACACACAGGCTTTCAACTAAGCCTACAAAAGGCCCGGGGCCATTGGATCAGCCGCGGCTGCTCTGGAACACATGTTCAAAGCCAACAGGTTGCCGACGTTAGCTCTCCTCTTCTCCTCCATTACTGTGTTACCAGTTGCTTTCTATTTTCATCGAAAAGGCAAACTTTTCTGCAACAGTCCTTTGAGCCTGGGGGACAAAGCACCCCATTTATAGCTTCGCTTCCCGGGGAACAAAGTACTTTCAAGTGCTTAACAACCAACCTAGAAGTAAATGATTGAACCCAACTGCAGCGAACTTCCTGTCATGGTTATACACTCCAGTGCTACAGAGGTGTGTGTGCGTGTGTGTGCATGTGTGTGTGCATCTGTGTGTGTGTGTGCATCTGTGTGTGTGTATGTTACACATTTCTAAATATGGATTCTGGGTGCTATTAAAGTAACAGAATCATATATATAATTAAAAGGCCACTTGGTGGAAGAAATTACTTGAATGGGCAAAGCTGATTAACTGGCAACACTGGGAATGTAAAAGGACCTATTTCTATTAGCACAGTATGAGAAAAGGAGTTTCTTATTTTGTTTTGTTTTGTTTTGTTTTATCTTATCATTAGAAATCAAGGCAACTTGGCACATACCCTGAGAAACCAGAGATCAAAGGCTTGGATTTTTACCTTGAGTCCAGCCTCACAAAGGTTAGCTATGATGAGGTTTCTAGTTTGGTGTAAAACAAGCCCAGAGCAGAAAGCATTTAAACCCAGACAGCGGGGCCTCAGTGTTAAAGTCACTTGTCCTGAGTCTGATGACCTAGGTTCAATCCCTAGAACCCAGGAAGTAGAAGAGAACTGACTTCAGCAAACTGTCCTCTGACCGCTGTGTGTGGGGGTGTGCACATGTACACCCACACACATGGGAACACAATACACACAAGCACACATGTATGCACATGCAAAATTAGTGCAAAAACAGAAAAATAAATAAGAACCACACAATGCAGAGAGTACTAATATGTCCTGCCAATAAATCCAGGCATGCACGAAACGCCTTTTTTTTTTTTTTCATTAAAAGAAGACATTTGGGCTTGGTGCTAACTTTAGCTTAAACCACCCACCTCCTGATTACTCTTCGTTTCTCTCCTACGCTCTTGACCAATCTTCTCTCCTCAATTTCTCTCTCTCTCTCTCTCACTTCCTCTAACTAGGCAGCGTAACTTGGTGAGAATGTTCCCAAACCAACTTAACTATAGTGATTTTTCTTCTTTTCAAAACTACCTATTCTCTGTTGTTCGCGATTTATACTTTGCATGTGCACATTATTAGCATGATACAGAAATGTCCCCCATAAATATTGATTTATATTTCCCCTTTGTTTCCTTGATTTTTTTCTTAAAGATTTATTCATTTATTATATATAAGTACACTGTAGCTGTCTTCAGACACACCAGAAGAGGGCATCAGATCCCATTACAGATGGTTGTGAGCCACCATGTGGTTGCTGGGAATTGAACTCAGGACCTCTGGAAGAGCAGTCGGTACTCTTAACCTCTGAGCCATCTCTCCAGCCCCTTGATTTTTTTTTTTTAACTTTTATATTTATTTTATTTTTTTGGTTATGTGACTATTCTGTTGTATATGCATATGAGTGCAGGTACCCGAGGAGGCCAGAAGAGGGCACCAGACTCCCTGGAGCTGGAGTTAAGGGGGTTGGGAACTGCCGATGTGAGTTCAGGAAACATGGCAAGAACAGTATATGCTGTTAACCACTGAGCCATCTTTCCAGACGGTCTTTTCTTATTTTCTTTTTAAACCATAGTCTATTTTACTTGTTGAGACATAGTTTTGTTATATAGCCTTGGCTGGCCTAGAACTTGTGATCTTCTGGCCCCAGTCTCCGGAGCGCTGGGATTATATGCATGTGTCACCAGTCTGGTTATAAGGTTCTTTTTTTTTTTTTTTCCTTTTTCTTCTCTTCTGTTCTCTTTTCCTCTCTCCTCTCTTTTCTCCCCTTCCCCTCCCTTCTTCCCTCCCTCCCCTTCTTCCTTCCTTTCTTCTTTCCTCCCTTCCTTTTTTCTTTCTTTTCTTTTATTTTGTTTTTTCAAGAAAGTATTTCATAATATAGCCCTGACCTAAAACTCCCCTAAGTAGACCAGGCTTTCTTTGACTTTACAGAGACTTGTCTTTCTCTCTTGAAGGCTGGGAATAAAAATGTGCCCCACCATACTTGGCTTGTCTGTACTTCTGAGTGTTATATGTTATCTATTGAGCAGGACTGACCACATAATTTGTAGAGCTCAGTACTAAATAAGCACATAAGGCCTCTTGTTCATTAGAACATGGATCCAATGTGAGCCTCCTGAGTGTGGGTCACTGGGTGACTCTACAGGTTACCTCCCCACCCCAGCCAGGGGTATAACACTAACAAGAATACTTCCATGGACATTTCTCCAGCTCTAGGCTGAAATAGAATTAATAAAAATTTGCGTTGAAAATAAAATAACATGAACCCTCTTCAAAAAAAAAAAAAAAAAAAAAAAGAATAAACACCCCCATCGTGGTTCTTAATTCTTTCCCCAAGGGTTCACTTATTGTTGATAACTGTCCCAGAGAAATGTCGTTTGTCACAGCACCTGGACCAACTGCTGGGGTGTTTTGGGTGACCAGTTTTCTAAGTCTTAGAACTTAACAAAATAATACTAAAATGTGCTAGCCATGGAAGAATGTTGGTGTCAATTTCTCTCGGAGCTCCAGGGATTTACAATACAGAATGTGGAGGAGCTCTGTGCTTTTGGGGCTGAGCAACATCTACCACTAAGTAACTTAACTGATGGCCACACTGATGTAAACAGTGACAGAGCCAGGGTCACAGCCTAGGAACTCTGAAGAACAGGTTTCTCAGGTTCCAACAAAGTAAACCACTGTGGCACTGTAGCTTCTCTTTCCTGGTCTTAAGGACCTCCTTAAGCCAATGTCTGGTGTGCTCACATTGTATCCTTTGTATCCAGTGTGCTCACATTGTATCCATTGTGTCACATTGTATCCACTGTGCTTTCCACATTATGTCCTCTCGGACCAGGTACCTTCCCCTTGAGATAAGAGAGTGACTGTCCCATGTCTTCTCTGCCTAAGTCGACAAGATCTTAGTAGCACTTTCCTGTTGGTTGGTGCTGTGGGGAAGAGCAATGTCCCATTTGACCGAGTGTCCCGAACACGATGGACTACAGGCACAGTACACTGTGTTCCCTGGGGGCAAGTATGAGCTGTCAGGAACCCCCTGTGAAGACTTGCATGAACCTGAGGAATGTTATCTTCACAATCCCTGGGGTGGAGTGAGGTCGAGTGAGGTTGAGTGAGTTCTGACAGGAGGGATCGTGCTCTAACCACCACACTGCCTGGTTCTTGCCTTCACTCTGTATTGCCAGCAAACTGCTATGAATCAGAAACATTTTTTAAAAAAATCATAGAAGCTTGATCCCAGCACTTGGGAGGCAGAGGTAGACAGATCCCTGTGAGTTCGAGGCTAGCCTGGTTTACAGAGCGAGTTCTGGGACAGCCAGGGCTACACAGAGAAACTGTCTCAAAACAAAAAAACCAAAAAGATTAAAAATGGAGTCAATCCTCGAATCATATAAGGCTGTGAGCATCACTCAAGTTTTTAACCCTCTTTCAGGCAGATGACATTGACCTTCCTGTCACTGCCTGTCTTCCTACTACCTCTCTGACCAGACCCTGTCTAAAAGGATAAAACTAAACACTGCAGACCCAGGATTCAAGGCAGACCAGCTCTAAAGCGATTATAAAAATCAACATTTAAACATTTAGAAATCTGAGTTGTGTTGCCTACACACAACTGTATCCCCCCCCCCCCGATTTAAAGCTCCTTCACAGCCACTGATACGGTTGCACAACAAACTACCTTGTGGCTATTATTTCTCAGCACAGAAGAAAGCCAAGGTTCAGAGCAGTTGTGTGTCCTGCTCACAATTACTGAGCAGGAGAACAGGGGGGAGAGGGCTTTCTGATTTGGGGGCGTGTTCTTTCCACTCTCCCACGCACCTATTTATTGAACATAGCTTCAGTTCAGTGCACACTTGTTTCTTCTTTTTCCAAACGACAGAGGCATGAGTGGGGCTATAAGCCTCAGCTGAAGTTCCGAGCCCACGGAGCTTTCTGCTGCCAAATTTAGAAGTCGTTGCCCTGTGCTGATTCTGTCCAAATCTAAGGAGGTTTCAGGTCAGGGGAGAACATACGGATTATTTGATAAAAGATTTCTGGGGCAACTAAGAAGCTATTGAGAAGAAGAGAAACTTTGGTCCAATATCATATTTCATCCGTAAAAATAGATTTCAGGGGGTTGACGATTTAAATATGAAAATAAAACCATTAAAAAAAATAAAACCCCAAGAAGTGAATGTAGGATTCCTGTCCCTGCTTACAGTCTCTGAATGGAAAAAGGCTGCACGTGATAGAAAGCCCAGACATAAATGTCTGTCAAAGACCTCTGCCAACCGAAGAAGGCTAGGGAGATGATGCAATGGGTCAAACTGCTTACTGTGAAAGCAGGGGGACCTGGGCTCAGATCCCAGCATCCACAGAAAGGCCAAGTGTGGGGATGTGTGACCCTGTAACCCCAGCACTGGTGGGGTGAGGGGAGGCATAGACAAGAAGATGTCAGAGACTTCGTTGGCCAGAGAGACAGTCTAGCGGAAATGGTGTCCAGGCTCAATGAGACACCTGTCTCAAAAAAATATGGCAGAAAGTGATAGAGGAAGCCATCTGGTGTTGACTTCCTGTGTGTGTGTGTGTGTACATGTGTGTGCACACCTGTGTGTGTGTGTCTAAAACAGTCTACACATCAGCCATATGAGGTAGACAACCCATGTACATTTAAAAGAAATAAGTTGTGAATGTGTGCGTGCGTGTGTGTGCATGCATGCACACATTGTTTTATAAAAAAGAAAGAAAGAACCAGGATATGTTTGGTAGAGGCACAGTACGGTGAGGTGAAAGGGGGTGCCTCTGCCAGCCCATGATGAGGCATCCCTTCCCTCTGACATAAGACAGATACAGTATGGAATAGAGTTTATTTAGAGCATGAGGAGGGGAGTTGAGGGAGTAGAGGCAGAGAAAGGGAGGGAGAGGGAGAGGGAGAGGGAGAGGGAGAGGGAGAGGGAGACAGAAGGGAGGGGAAAGGAGGGGGGACAGGGGAGAGGGAGGAGTAGGCAGAGGGGAGAGGGAGAAGGGGCCCTGGCCAGGAACACCTGAAGAGAGAGAGAGTGGAGAAAAAGAGAAGAGAGAAAGAGGGTGAGGAGGGGGCAAACAGCCCCTTTTATAGTGTCAGGTATACCTAGTGGTTGCCAGGTAACTGTGGAGAAGAGCCTAGAAGGAATGCTAACATACATAGAGGTACACCCATGTGTTCGGGCACCTGTGCGCACGCACGCACACACACACACACACACACACACACATACACACATCACAGACATACATAGACCACAATGCATACCTTTTCTTTTTCCTGGCAGAGAACACTTTGGAACAAATGTCAGCAACCAAAACACGGTGGGGGGGGGCGGGGAGGGGGAGATCATTTTGTTATCATCAGGTCCAAAGGAAACCCTAATTCCCCCAAACTTGAAAAAGCAGTCCCGCTCTGCACAAAGGAGCTCGACCTGCACTAGAGGGGGATTCCTGGCACTTAGATAAAAGCCACCATCCCTCAGGAACGTTTGAAACTGGTTCCCATCCACCAGGAGGAAGCATTTCCCTCACCTCTGGCAGAAGGGAGCACACATGGCTACCGGTGGCGACTATTAACATAATAAATCTCATACTGGCCTCCAGCTCCCTCAGTACCACATGCACTGCACTGGTTACACATTTCAAAGTGTGGCTCATGGCATCCTAGTCCTTCTCATCTCCTGCCCTTCCCCCTCCCCTCAGCTACTCAGTTTCCCTGCATAAGCGCCCTCTGCTCTGCCGGCTTCTCTCAAGGTGCTTTCTCTATTCTTCATCCTCTGCTGCTCTCTCTCTCTCTTTTGCAGATAGCCACGTCTGTCTGCTGCCAATGTCCAATCCACTTCTTTCTCTCTCTGCCCTGGACTCTTCCAGATGTGTCCCGTGGTTCTCTCTTTCATCTATAACAAAAGCCTTCCCCAGATAAGTCCTAACACACACACACGCACACGCAGACGCACACGCAGACGCACACACATACACAAATCCCACAAAAATAACCTTAACAAACACAAAAGTGACACCCGCACACCCAGGGAAAGCAAGCAAAGACCCCACTACAGGGCCATTTTCCGCAGGTTACATTATTCAGACATCCCAACCTCTGCTAACTGTGGAAGAAGATGAACCCATCACCTGTCTGGTGTATAACTGTCAACTGATATTTTCTCAAAGAGCAATGGGCAGATCGGCAATGCCTATAAAAATTAAATGAATCCCAGGACAGCCAGGGCTACACAAAGAAACCCTGCCTTAGAAAACAATAAAAAGAAAAACTGAATAAATGAGCGCCTGGAGGAGATTTAAGGAATTTCCTGTCACCAAGAAAATGGTGGAGCCTGGACTTCCACCTCCTGCTATTTGTGCAATCCAGAGATGGGTGATCAGGAAGCGAGAGGAGCCTCTACCTACACAGACGAGCCTTCGATTAGTGTTTGCTGAGTGTTGGCATTCCGTCTAGGCTCCGCCCCACAGTTACCTGGCAACAGCCAGGTGTGTCTGACTCACTATAAAAGGGGCTGCTTGCCCCCTCCTCTCTCTTCTTTTGTTTTTCTCTTGCCCCCTTCCTCTCTTCCTTCTCTGTCCCTTCTCTCCCCAATCCCCACCCCCTCTCCCTTCACATGCTCATGGTTGGCGCCTCTCTCTCTCTCTCTCTCTCTCTCTCTCTCTCTCTCTCGCTCTCGCTCTCGCTCTCGCTCTCTCTCTCGTTCTCTGATTTTTTTTTTTGTCTCTACTATCCTCTCAGCTCCCCTCCCCATGCCCTGAATAAACTCTGTTCTATACTATACCGTCCTATGGCTGGTCCCTCAGGGAAAAGGGATGCCTCAGCATGGGCCCGCAGAGGTACTCCCTTCCTCCACACCATACTGGGCCTCTAAAACATATCCCTGGCTTCTTTTTCTTTAAAACACACCAATGAGTACCAGTAACATCATTAACATTTTAAGTGAAAGTATTTAAAGAGCAGTTTCGTGTTTTATAGCAAGATTAAGAGGGTGACAAGGAGATGCTGAACACCGAGACAGACAGACTCTCCTGTTACCCATAACCCCCATCAAAACATTTGTTTGCTGAGTAGGCGAACCCTTGGAGACATATCAAGCCCACCGTTTACAGTAGGGTCCACTAGTGTTGCACACGTGTCATTCCACAGATTTGAACAAATGTTTACTAACCATAGCACAACACCTTTAATCCTCAGAGTCAGGTGAAGGGACATGTTTGCTGCGCATGCGTGCTGTATGTAGGAGAGTTGCAGCTCTAAGAGAGTTAAAACACTTGCCCCTGCTTGCTCAGCTGCCAAAAGGCCCGCTGAACACTAGGGTAAGCTTCTTTCCCTACAGAATGGCCACTTCTGAGCATTGTGTGGCATCTGGGACCCCCAAAGCTCTATAGGGCACCTGAGTTACAGGATGCTATGTGTACATTCAGGACTTAGGAGACAGCCCAGTTGATGGTCTTACAAGCAGGGGGACCCACGTTGGATTCCCACAACGCACATAAAACGTGCTTCTAATTCTAGTGTCCGGTGATGATACAGACACCAGCCAGCCTACTCCACTCCACAAAGTCTGTGCAAGAGAGTGATGAGATCTGACGCTCGTTCTATGGCTTCCACACAAAAGCACACACACAGGCACTCACCCCAACCACCCCCTGCACACACACTCATTCTCTCTCTCACGTACACACACACGCTCACACACACACACACACGCGCTCACACACACACACTCACATACACTCTCTCACTCTCTCACACACGCACACACACACACACACACACGCGTGCACTCTCCCACACACACTCATACATACTCACTCTCACACACAAAACATATTGGCCAAATGGATGGCAGGTGAAACTAAAATACATTATACACATGTATGAAAACTTCAAAATTATTTTTTTCTAAACTGAACGAATGAATGGTACAAGCCCGGTGTCAGCCTTTGCAAGAAAAATGGACGATTCCTGCTCATGGGAAAACACAAACGGAACATGAGGCAGGGAAGGTAAAAACAAAAGAGGGGACGCTGGAACCCCTTAAATTCATTTCGTTACTTTCAGAGACTTGGCTCACAACCCAGAAGCCCTTTAAGATGGAAAGGCTGCCCCCAAGTGGTGACAAGGAGAACTTCAAGTCTGACTACGTCGGGAAGCAAAAGCCTGCTTGTTGGCACCACTGAGGCTGCATTTCTCGTGAGTATAAGACTGAATCTGCTCTCAGGAATCTGGCGTCCGTGCTCTACCCAACAATATAAGACCAGGCTGGTGCTGCTAAGGAAGCCCTTTTTTCCTCATTGTCTTTGTCTTTAGTGTGTGTCTGTGTCCGTGTCCGTGTCCGTGTGTGTGTGTGTGTGTGTGTGTGTGTGTGTGTGTGTCCATGTGTTTGTGCACATAGAGGCATGTAAATGGATGCACCCGAGTACTCACAAGCTCGTGTGTCAGAGAGAGCAAAGACGTCAACCTTAGCTGAAGTGCACAGAGAAAATATGAGCTTCCCTCTTTTGTCTATAGAGGGCGCTGCTTTTCTTTTTCCTGTGGAAACAGCTAAAACTCATCCCCGACTTTGTCCTTTCAGCCCAGTACAATGATTACAACCAATCCATTCAGCGACTTCCCTTTTCTGCTTGGGTGGCTCCAGGAGATGTGACATTCTTCAGATCTCTACCCAAGGGTGGTATCTGGGTATGAGAGACAGGAGCTCTCTGTCCTTGTGACACCATGTCATCCAAGCCAGCTGATAACCTTTTCCTGATGCCCCGTCACCTGGTGAGATCTTGGTGGTGCAAATTTAAAGACCCAGCAGTTAAGAGCAGTTCCTTCTGGGTCTCCATCATATTAGACTTCTATTAAGGAGATCAAAGCAGATTTCCATCTCAGCCATGCTCCACAAAGATTCTACAACACCCTTTCCCTCCCTTTCTCTCTCTCCTCCCCTCCCTCAGTATCTGTTCTCCCCTCCCCCTCTCCTCTCTTACACTCTCACTTGTCCTGGGCGGCCTCTTCCTCTCTTCTCTCCTCTTTCTTTCTGTCCTTCTCTGCTCCCCTTTCTCTGCCTTTACCCCTTTCTGGGTCCCGGCTCCCCTCCATGACTCCCTTCCCCCAATAAACTTTTCTTTTTGCACTAGGCCCGTCACAGGCTTGATTGTTCAGGGAGACTCCCTGACAGGGCCTGCTGAGGTGCTCCCTCCCTGCTGAGGTGCTCCCTCCCTGCTGAGGTGCTCCCTCCCTGCTGAGGTGCTCCCTCCCTGCTGAGGTGCTCCCTCCCTGCTGAGGTGCTCCCTCCCTGCGCTCCCTCCCTGCTCCCTCCCTGCTGAGGTGCTCCCTCCCTGCTGAGGTGCTCCCTCCCTGCTGAGGTGCTCCCTCCCTGCTGAGGTGCTCCCTCCCTGCTGAGGTGCTCCCTCCCTGCTGAGGTGCTCCCTCCCTGCTGAGGTGCTCCCTCCCTGCTGAGGTGCTCCCTCCCTGCTGAGGTGCTCCCTCCCTCTGCATTTCTTTGTGCTTCTTAAAGCACAGCAGTGAGGACTTCAAGAGTCAGTCAGTTCCTAAGGGTGGAGTCCTTAACAATGAGACTGGTGCCCTTGTATAAGAGACAGAGTGGGGCTGGCTGAGATGGATCCAACCAGGAGAGAGACCTGCATTCAATCCTGGAACCCATGTAAAGGTGGAATGAGAACAGACTTAACTAAAGTGTTCTATGTCCTGTACATGTGCTGTCACATTCACACTCATGCAAACATACACACACACACACACACACACACACACACACACACACACACACACGAGAAAGAAATGATCTCTCCCTCATGAGGGATCTCGAGGGAGAATGTAGCTCAGGGGTTCTCAACCGTCCTAAGGCTGAGACCCTTTAACACAGCCCTCATGTTGTGGAGACCCCCAGTCATAAACCTTATCTTTGCTGCTACTTCATGACGGTAATTTTGCTACTGTTCCAAATCATAATGTAAATACCTGTGACCTGTGAAAGGGTCACTCTATTCCCAAAGGGGTCATGGCCCACAGGTTGAGAACAGCTGGTGTAGCAGGAGGGGGGAACATCTAGAAACGAAGAGTTTCCCTTCACCAGGGAAACTCTCCTGGCACCTTGCTCCTGGACTTCCTAGCCTCCAGACTCAGGAGATAATCTGTTGTATGTGCCATCTGGTTTGTAGTGTTTCTCTTAGAGCCACCTGAATTTAGGAGATGGCATGAGGACCCTGGAGTCTATAGCAGATGAAATTCACCTAGTTGTCCAATCAGAGCTGTGGGCTCTTCCCTCAGCAGACATTGCTCTGGATCTTCTGTCTTTAAGATGATTATAACCGCACAAATCTGCCGTTGTTATCTGTGTGTTCATGGTGTGTGTGTGGGTCCATGTGCCCACGCATGTGAATATGGAGGAGGAAGAGGGTCTCTAGTATCCCGGAACTCACTGTCTTTGCCGGAGTGGCTGGCCAGCAGGCTGCAGCAGCTTTGCTGTCTGTAGCCCTCCCAGTGCTGGGGTTACAGGTGGGAGAAGCCACACCTGGCTTCTTACAAGGGCACTGGGGATCCGAACTCAGGTCCTCATGCTTGCACGGTCAGTGCTTCTATCCACAAGTCCATCTCCCCAGTTCCTTTCCACCTTTTCTAGCAGGGTCCCAGCTTACCAGCAGTGTGAAAGCTTACTTCTTTCTGTTGCCCCAGAGTGTGTTCAAAAGGAGCCAACATTCTGTGCACCATGCAAACATATATATATATATAATATATATTTTATTATATACACAGTATATATACACACATATATTTACTGTACTATACATAATGTATATATGTCTCTACAACCTTTTTAATTGAATATAACTTTTACTCAAAGTTTAAAAAGGAAAGGATTATTCACAGGTTTGTATTTTAAAAGTGATTGTTGTATTGAAAATTGTTTCTCAAGCCACCCTCTCCCGTGAATTCCTCCTTTTCAGAAACATTTAAACATTTAAAATAAAGTCTCGAGGTTGCGGCGTTAAGGACTGAGCTTGGTGTCACATGCACGGATTGTGTCTGCAGAGCGGTTGAACCCCCTTTTCCTCCCAGGTGTTGATAAAAGACTCGTGTTTCCTGGCTAGGAATGAGGGGAGCGGTTGGTTGCATCACCAGAAAAAAAACAGCCTTAGAGAAATGGTTTGGCACCACTGCCTGTGGGCCCGAGCCCTGTGCCCGTCTGCACCTGTGTCGGGAGCTGACAGAGTTGCCATCAGTCTCTCTGCATAGAAATAGAAATGGTACCCTTAGGTGTGTAAGTAGGAATTCGTGTATGTGTAGGATGCTCAGCCCTCTAGGGCTTGTGAAGGCTACACTCTAAGTGGAAAGATAAGCTACACTTGTCCTACCAGAGTAGGTTAGCTCGACCTTGTAGAGCGGTAGGGAGGGGCAGAAGACAATTCAACTGTGTATTAAAGTTGTGTTCTCTGAGGAAGTCTGCAGGACCTGAGTTGAGGGATCTGTGTGGGGACAACATCTCTGGGGCAGTGGGAGAAGAGGTCAGGAGGAATCGCAAGAGAGTCACGACACAGGCAGCTGCCGCTGTGTTAGAGCTGGGTGGTCATTCCATGCTGTCACCCATGGCAACAACCTCTCCCAACCATTGACTGGTAATGGGTGTGGGTTTCCCCTAAGGAAAGTCCTGAGCTGAGGTGTGGAGGCATGCTCTCTGAGCCATCAGCCTCCTGCCTGAGGAGCTGGGGAGCCTTTGTCCACATCCTCTACAGAGGGTCAGCGGCTTGGTGATCACTGTCTATGCTGAAGAGAAGAGAGAGAAGGTCCGAGGCTAGGAGGCTGGGTGTGATCAGGGGATCCCTAGTGTTATCAGTTTCTGTTTACTAGCCATTACACCCCACTTTATCAAATTTCCAGAGCTACGATTATTCCCATAGCCTTAGGTCCCCCCCCCATAAAACTCAGGAAGTAAAAATCAAACCCATTTAACATCTCTTCAAGCCACGAAGGTCAGATGCACACCTCATTTAGTTCAACTCTACACATTTTTTTTAACTGTTTTTGTTAATGGTTCTATTTTGTCTTCCAATTAATTGTCTAAAGACTGCAGAAGTCGCTTTTGAAATTGCTTCTTTCCGACTTGACCCCTGAGCCCAGCAAGTTTGTCCTCTGATCCCCGTTCCTATGGTTTGTGTGTCAGACCCCTGTTTAAATGTTACCTTCTACTTAATTGCACTGAAGACAAGTAGCACCTTCTCAGAACAACTTGGTTAAATCGACCCAGCCCCACCCACAGACACCTGCCCCCCTTCCTCCTTCCCACAGCACGTTCACCAGCCACCTCTAGTGGATCACTTACTGTCTGCTTTTATCTAATGGACACTAAGCTCCAAGAGGGCAGGGACCAGCTGTGCTTTTCAGTCTGCCTATCTAGAGCCTGGAAGAACTGGATCCGGGAAGGTGTCCAACAGAACTGCAGATTGAACTCATGGCTGGATCCTCAGCTTCCTGCAGCTCCACCCAGGCCACAGTGTCTAGCTGGTGTCCCAGCTCTGGGTCTCCATCCTAATCTTCCAGGCAAATCTCGCCAGCCAGCACGCTCACCTCCAGGGATAGCTGAAGGACAAATGGTTAAATGTTTCCTAATGTGGACCATCTCTACAGATGGCCAGTATTACAAATATCTCAGCGCATCACTAACTTCTCAGCTAAAGGGTATGAAAGTTGGGACCAGAGTTGAGTGGAATTTTCCAGGTTATGGGCAGTGAGCGGCATAGGCAGAGTGGCCGGTCGTGTCCATGTGTAGAAGCCACCTGACGACAGCCATCAATCGTTAGCAGTGGAGAGTTCAAGAGTTTGTAACGTTCGTCTGCTATATCCTCTGCCCTCTGACCCCGTACTCACATCTTACCAGCAATCCAGAGGTTGCCTCAAGAGTTTACTGAGCCAAAGAGAGGCTGGGAAAGATTTGAGACAGAGTGGGGAGTAGTTTTAGGATTTGGGAAATGTTTGTAAGTGGAATTAAATAGTCCTGGAGGTCAAGACAGAGGTGCAAGCCAGGCATCCAGGCTCCCTCTTGTATCCACACCCAAGAGATAGAGGCAGAAAGATAGAGAGTTCAAAGTCATCCCTGACCACATACTGAGTTCAAGGCAGTGCAGCCTGGCTACAGGAGACCCGACATCAAGAAAAACAATAAGCAGGAAGGGGAATGAGCTGGAGACACAAGTGCAAAAGAAGCCAGGAATGGCAGGGCTGGAGGGCTCTGCAGGCTTCCAGGGACCATGGCTGAGATGTCCTCCTCCCAGTCAGTGACCAACAAGCAGCTCAGGCTGTGGTCTGGGGCTGTCATCCCACTTGAGACTTCCCATTCCTTTCTGGTCACAGTTCACATCTCACAACTTTCATCTCTTAATTGCTTCCCTCTCCTCCAATTCATCCCTGCCCAGTTCATTTTCGCGAGGTACCATATTGCTCAGTGGGCCTCTCTCCATTTAATCTCATTTCAACAGCTCCCACGTCTGCAAATGAAACCCTAACTGTCCTAGTTAGATCTTCCCTGTGGGCAACTGCCTGTCCCTCCTCCCATCCATGGTGGGATGCCCAGGCTGTAGCCTGCTCATTTTGGGTTCCTCTGGAGTTTAATAAATATGGTTGGATGAGAACTAGATGCCACAGGTAGCACGATGTGGCCATCGATTCCCTTGATCTGTCACATCTCACTTAGTGGATAGTGAAGAGTTGAAATACAGAATGTTCTTGTATTTAGGCACTCGGAGGATAAATATTACTGTGGATGGCTTCTCCGTGACAAGAAACAAACTTCCTGAGACTTTTGCCCTTTGAGAAACTCTACGGTTTTCCCCGGTGGGGCAGCGCTATGCTCTAGAAGGCACCTGCTGAGAGGAGCCAAGAACAGCTGTGCAGCCAACAGAGGAAGCTGGCACTCGCTCAGTGAAAAAACCAAACCAAAACAAGACCTTGCCTGCAGTTGGATGGCAAAGTTCCCAGATGAGCAGCTTGAAATAAAGAGGTGCTGAGAGGTGTTTGATATAAAAGAAAATAAAACCGCCGGAAACAGACGTCTCCTCTCCTAAACCGACTCCCTCAATGTGTGCAAAGAACAACCGGACTCGGGGTAAAAATAGTGTTTGTGGATGAGGGGAAATGCATTTGTCCATGCAGAGAAGGACCACAGCCTGTCCAGCCTCTTTCCTGCACAGTGGAGGGCTGTGAGGACAGTCACATGGGTGACCAAGGAGAGGAGAACAGGCTGGAGACACAGATGTGGAATCGATATTCAACCCAGAGGAAAAGCAACTGCCCAGGAAAGGCAAGGACGGTGGCCAGTGGCCAGATGTGTCCCTCGTTTCCTCATCCCTGTTATGCCATACCCAGGCAGGAGCATCAGTCACGTGGGCTAGCACCTTGGAGTGACAGGGAGAACGGCGAGTGGTGCCCACGTGGGTCAGGCAGGCAGAGGAAGGTTTGTCCTATGAGGTTATGAAGGCCAGTACTCTGTCGTTTTAGAAGTTGGAAGCTGACGAGCATAGTTGCCTAGGCAGACACACAAGTGGCTCAGGCTCGCCCCGTCCAGGGCCACTAATACCCCTTTTTGAGTCAATAGACTGTCTATGTAGTGTGCCAAACAGCAAACAGAATAGGGCCAGCCTGGGCTCCAGACTCAGCAAACCAAGCAGGATTCTTCACTGCAGAGCTCCATGGGCATTAGAGGTTTTAACGCTCGTTGCATAGAGCTTGCCTGATCCCCCTGACTTAACTCACTGCAGAATCATCATCATCAACATCATCGTCATCATCAACAGAGTCTCACTATCTAACCCAGGCTGGCCTCAAGCTCGTGACCCTGCTGCCTCAGTCTCCCCATTTCTGAGATCACAAGGGTGCCCTGCCATACCCAGCACTGAAGACTGTTTGGTTCAGCTTGGAACATCTCCCTGAAACCCTGGGTTCCTTGCAGATCTCTTCACCCTCCTTAAGTTGCAGAGTCTACCTTGGTCGGCCCTGGCAGAAATACTGGGGAAGCGTGTAGAGACACAGGGATGTGAAGGGGGACAAAGAGAAGCCACAGCCTCATAGTTAACAGCATTGCCCTGAGTGAGCACTGCATTCTAATATTCTTGTGTGTATTTAGTCTTCATAAACACTCATAAGACAGAAACCACTAGAACCTCACTGTGCATGTAAGGGAACTGAGGCACAGAAAAGTCGCAACACAGCTCTGAGTATGCCTGTAGCTCATCATGCTGGGTGTTGTGGGCAAGGAACAAAGATGGCAGGAGCAGGAAGAGCCTGTGGAAAAGCCTAGGAAAGCCCTCCGTCACTCTGTTCAGAAGGCAACCTCCAGATGAGGTTTGGAGGTATTGGTCGATGTGGCTCAGGGAGACCAGAGCTCCTCCTGTGTCCATATCAGCAACTGAAAACTCTAGCCCAGCCCGAGAGCGCCTGAGCACAGCAGGGGGTCCTCCCACAGAGGTGGGAAGAGGATGGTCCTGGGGCCTCCCTGTTCCCTTCCCTGGCATCTTGCACATTCACTATCATCCCCTTGACGTCAGCCAGCGTATGATCCTGACACGTCAGGAACCTCTGTTTGCCCACATCCCACATGCTCGCCTGCACTTTTTGGCCTTGCTATAGAGAGGTGGACTCGTGAGAATACTCTAACCCACGGGCGGTGAACAACGGAAGTGTGCATGACTCGGCGTTGAGTGTGAGCACGAGGCGATCCTGCTGTGGTCTGTCCAGCCGCAGCAGTGGCTGAGACAGTCCAGGTGGTGCAGGTCAAGCTTCCATTCGGCCCAAATCTGGAGTAGAGCAGAACCCTCCACCCAGTAGGAGTAAGGAAAAGTAGACTTTGATTTGTTTAGCCAACACAAAGGATTTGGAAATTACTGGCCATTGGTTGGACCAAGGAGCCGCTTAACCCCGGATGCATTTAGAGCCAGAAAATTATGGTATAGAAGGAAGAGATTAACTCCTGCCATTTTCAGGAATGTCAATAGGAATAACAAAACAACTGACTTTTGTATAGTGTTTCATGGTTTTTGTGTGTATGTATGTATGTGTGTGTACGTGTGATCATGTGTGCTTGTGTGTGTGTACCTGTGAGAGTGTATGTATGTGCTTGTGTGCAGGTGTGTGTGTGTGTGTGTGTGTGTAGGGGTGTGTCTTTGTGTGTGTGTGTGTGTTTGTGTGAGGGGTGCAGGGGTGTTTGGTGTGTGTGTGTGTGTGTGTGTGTGTGTGTGTGTGTGTGTGTGTGTGTGTGTGTGTAGAGGTAAGAGGACAACCTAGAAGCCACCCACCTTGACTTTGAGACAATGATCTCACTGTGACCTCTCTAATTAGGTGATGCTGGCTGGCCAACAAGCCCTATTGACCTGCCTGTCCCGGCCTCCCTAGCCCCGGATTACAGCTAATGCCATCGCAGCCAGCTTTTAACACGAATACCGTGGATCAGTACTCAGGTCTTCATGCTTGGGTGGCTAACACTTTACCAACTGAGATATCTCCCCAGGCCCATGTGTCACAGTTTTCAAGGTACTTCATGAGCAGAGTTTAATTCATTCCAAAAGTGACCACCATAATTCCATGCCACCCAGACCCAGTTTAGAATGATTCTGAGCAGTTTTCCACCTCCTTCCATCCAGCTGTGACTGCATGGTTCATTTCCAGCAGTTGTAGCAAACCCTCCCTCTGAAACTAAGTAATTTATAGGATTTATTTTGGCTAACAGTTCTGGAGGCTGGGATGTCCTCGAACATAAACAAGGCCCCATTCTTCTCCCCATGGTGGGAACAGAAAGGCAAGCAGGGTGGTGGGGCAGGGATGACTTGGAAAGGGTGACTTTACTTCCTAACAACCGGCCATCGTGATTGCTAACTGCACCCAACCTGAGACAAAGGCACGCATCCTTTTTGATGTCTTGTTGCCCCTCCATGGTTCACCTCCCAACAGAGCTCCAATGGCAGTAAAGTTCCCATACAGGTTTGGAGGGTAAAAACTATCTTCAAATCCTCGACAAAGGCTTCAGACTACATGGTGCTATTGTGAAGGACCCTGTGAGACAGAGAAATGGGACGAGAAGCCCAGACTTCATCTCCAGAGTTGGTTAGGGTGAGATCCCTAAACTCTAACCCCTGCTTTCCTCAACATCAGAGCCCTGGATCAGTGGAGCGTGGCCTGACAGCCAGGTAGGACTTCACACAGGATAGAGCAGAGCCGTGGCCACCAGCTCACTTAAAAGAATCTCACCACCCTTGATCCCCAAGGGGTAAACACAAGAAAAAAAATTTAAAGTAATTTATTGTTGTGGTTAAAATACAATTTCCCGTCTATTGTAGGAATCTGTCAATCAATAGCCAAGCAAAGAAAAATAAAGAAAGAAAAGAAGGGAAAGGAGAGGAAGGGATAATATAAGTCTGAGAAGGAAAAATGAGCAAGGACAAAGCTAAAAATCCTGCCTAAACCCTTGAGTGTCGGGATTCACTGTTCCGATGTAGGACTTGTCCTATGCCTCCCTGCTCCTCTCTATTAGAACTGGTCACAGCGCATTGTGAACTGGGTTTGTAATTATTAGACTGTGGGCATTTCCTCATGCTGTCAACTAGCATATGGCATGACTTAAGGTGACTACAAGTGTCCTGTCACCCTTTACCAACAGCTGGCTAATAGACAACTCATGTTGCTTCTAAACGCTATAGACAGATCAGGCCATGATGACTGCCCGGTATGTGTGTCTTCGTGAGTCTCTCTTCAGATGGAGTAGTCTCCAGTGGTGTGGCTATTACCCTGTGTGCACTCCACTCTCATTCTACATTGTGTCAAAGATTCAGTTGGTGTTCCGTACAGTGGGCATGTCAGAAGAGAGAATTTACCACAGCAGATTTCTTTAATGGTCATTGGGAGTCTTGGAGGTTGGGGATCAGGGAAAGGACACTGATACAGCTCAGAGTGACTGTAGGAAACACGCCCCACTCTTGGGTGCCCCAGTAGCTAACCCTGGTCAATATGATACTTGGATAATTTAACGGTTTTTTAAAACGCAGATCTGATTGTAGATTGAGCTAAGATGATCCTCCTCCTGAACAAAATAGAGGTTACTGTTGGCTCTTATTTGAGGTTCTCCTTGTGTCAAGCCTTCTATACAGAGGTGGAATGGGCTACCTCAGTTCTTGCTTTAGATGTGGGGAAAACAGGCTTAAAGAAGTGAAGGGACTGTGGAAGGTCACAGCCTCCCAGCTGTGCAGATGGGATCTCACGCATCCCTGGCTGCATTCCTGAGCTATTCTCTATCTCTGTTGCTGCTTCTGTGGTCTTACGTCACGGTGGGGATGAAGCACCCAGCCCTGGCTAGAGTACTGCCTTGTTCATGCTGTCAGACCACTTGGAGGCTAAGACTAACTCCATCATGTAGCTGTCTGAAACCAAACATCTAACAGAGGGCCAAAAGTGTGTGTGTGCGTGTGCGTGTGCGTGCGTGTGTGTGTGTGTGTGTGTGAACTCTATAGACCAGGCTGACCTTGAACTCAGAGATCTGTCTGTCTTTGCCTCCCAAGTGCTGGAATTAAAGGCATGCACCACCACTGCCTGGCTAAGAGCATATAATTTTTAATTTTGAAATTTTTCTTATATTTTATTTGTGTGTGTGTGTGAGTGTATGTGTATATGTGAGTGTGTGTGTGAGTGTTTGAGTGTGATTGTGTGAGAGTGTGTGAAAGAGTGTGTTGTGTACGTGTGTGAGTGTGTGAGTATGTGTGAGTGTATGTGTATGTGAGAGTTTATGTCAGTGTGAGTGTATGTGAGTGTGTGTGTATGTGTGAGCGTGTGTGTATGTGCATGTGTGAGCGTGTGTGTATGTGCATGTGTGAGTGTGTGTAAGTGTGTGTGTGAGTGTGTATGTGTGTGTATGAGGGAGTGTGTGTGTATGTGTGTGTGTGTGTGTGTTATATGTGTGTATACCCTTGTACTTCTGTGGAGAACAAATGACAACTTGTGAGAATCAATTGCACGTTCCACTATGCTAGCTGCTGCTATGATGAAAACTCTAGTGTTGAGGTTGGGGAGCAAAGCTCCTTTATTCACTGAGCCATCTCACTGGCCCCAAGAGGACACGTATTTTGAAGTCAGACAAACCGAACTCTGAGTCCTGACTCAGCCATTTCTTAGTCATGGCTACTTATTGGCTCTGTGTCTTTGAGCAAATTGCTTATGGGGCTGAGGATCTTCTCTGCTGCTTCTCGCTGCCCATGTGGTACTTCGTGGGCATTGACACACACTCCACGTATTATGTGGATATCTGGCTGGCAGTGTGGTCTTACATGAATTCAGTCAGCAAAGGTTTTAGGTCTTGCCTGGGTCCTGCAGTAGGTATTCCAGAAGTGAGACCCATGAAGTAATGCTATCTAAAGATGAACATTTCATTTTGCACAGAGAGCTATGAAAATGCCCCTTCACAGCAGTGACTCTTCTCCAAAACCTATCTCATCTCTGAGACCTATGTTAACTCTGGAGGGACCACACTCTGGAAAATTACTGCACTGGAAAAAATGAAACCAAACAAAAACAAAACCCAACTAAGATGCATCACCGTTGAAGTCAGAAGAAACGCGTTTATGATCTTGTTTGCTCTTGATCTGCAGCAGCTGAACCTTAGCCTTATTTATCTATAAAATGTGCTCACACAGGGGAACCTGCGGTCCTGTGCCTACCACAGAGTGATAGCAATTAAATCAGCAGAGCAGAACAGAGCTCTGAGAATCATAGCTATGGGCTTGTTAGAAGAAAAAGAAAGTGACCATCGGGGCTGGAGAGATGGCTGCCCTTCCAGCAGACCAGAGTTCAAGTCCCGGCAACCATGTGGCAGCTTATAACTGTCTGCAATTCCAGTTCTAGGGAATCTGACACCCTCCAACACCAATGCACATAAAATAAAAATAAGTAATTAAAAAAAAAAAGGTGAGCAGAGTGAGGAATTCAGATGTCATTCACGTGAAATCACAACAACTGTGTGCAAGGCACCGGTGTGAATTCCAGACACTCGGCGTACTGCAACATAGCTCCGGGAGACAGAGAATGGAGTGAGCTAGAGTAAAGCAGGAATCAATGAATAAAGTCAACAGGGGCCAGCTAGATGACTCAGTGGGGTTAGAAACTTGCTACCAAGACTGACGACCCAAGTTTGATTCCCGGGACCTACACTGTGGAGAGGGAAAATGCCTCCAACTTCCACACTGATGTCGTCACATGCTCACACCTACTCCTTGCCCCAGTAAGCATATGTAATAAATTTTTAAAAATGACTGTTAAAATGCAAGATAAAGGGTTGAACACATTTAGAGATACATAATAGTACTCGGTTCCCACTCTCTTCACAAGTTTATTCTGAGGTACCTACCGCAGAGATCAAGTGTGTGAAAACCAAAGTTCACTATTCTTCCAGGCAAGAGCTCCATGTTGGGAAGAGGACCTGACCAGAGTCAGACATTGCTTCAGCAGGAAGTTGTCACCCCAGGGTGGCACCCACCTCTGAAGCAGAGTCTACTGGCGGGATGTCATCAGAGCCCTTATTCAGGAGAAACACCACTTGACGGTGTAGACAGGGTCAGACAGCCTGCTTCCATGGATCCGCTGCAAGCAGTCCACCTGGGTCCTCGGAAGAAGAGACCGAGGCAGACGGGCGCCTCAGGGGCCTCCACATCTCACGACATCCGATTTCGAGACTTGGTCCTCTTCATTTTGGAGAAGAAGATGGGAACAACTCGAAGAGCCTTCCTCATGGAGCTGGCCCGAAGGAAAGGGTTCAGGGTGGAAAATGAGCTCAGGTAGGACAGCCCTGGTCACTTTGCAAGCATTTAGGAACCCTGGGGACATCTCCATGGGACCCAAGGGGCTAGTAGGCTAAGGGATACAAGATGAGTGGGGGCTAAATGAGATTATATAGAAACTAATTGGTACCAAAAGATATTATTTTTTTTTAAAAAAAAAATAGGGCTTCCCACGACTGACTCTGAGTTAAAGTACCCAGGGGCGATAACAAGAAAACAAGTCAGAAAACTTCACATTGGGACCACTCCATTCCATTCAGTACCAAACTGAACCGACGCCATCCGGTTCAATTTTTTAAATTGCTACTTTGGAGCAGGGAGCGTGGTCCGGTTGTTTGGCTCTGACGTACACACACCTGCTGTGCTAAGGGTCTGTGGTGGGCCTGGCTGACACGGCTAACCACAGGTACTTTCAGTGGCCTTGGTGATGGTTTCCCAAAGAGTGGTCCAATTCGGGAAGAGATGCTGGTTAAAGATGTTTATCTAGGGGTGATAGATAGCACCCCAGGGGGAGGGAGGCAATTGAAGCTGCCGTTTGGACTAGACAGAGTGGCCGGGTAAGCACCAGCTCTCACTGGTTTTCTGATCATTCTATACACTCACCACCTTGAATCCATCAAGAGAATCAAGGCGATTCAGAAAGTCCCAGTAAAGGCCTTGATGTACACGGTGGCTACAGGTAGAAGTGTTGGGGTTCAGGTGGGAGTGTGGGGGATCCACTCAGTTCACTGCCTGCGACTGTGCGGGTTTGAAGGGGGTGCTGAATGGACGATGTCAGAGGTGACACGACTTTATACTTTTTGGATTTTAAGTCTTTGAATTTAGAAGAAAATTGCCAAACGCTTCTTGCTGATGAAACACTGGCTTTGAAGCACTGCGGAGACACATTTCTGAGGTCCATACTCACGATTGTCACACTCCACATGCCCAGCTGAGGGCACATTTGATCTTTTCCTAAAAAACGTCCCCTGTCAAAGATCCCTGAGGTTCCGGGCGTCTCTCTTTTCTGAGTGTTTGCCATGTGGTCTCCTATTTTTGGTTGTAAGACATTACAGCCACTAATTTCTTAATTTCAGCCCCTAATACTCTCTTCACACAATCTAGTATTCTAACTCGTTTTTGTTCATAACTAATCTGTCAGACTTCCATACAGCGTTAGCTTTAAAAGAGAAAGATTAGATAGGTAGAGAGGGGATAACGCAGGAAAGGTGTTCAAAGAGAAATTTAAAAGCAGAAATCAAGAGTTTTAGCAGCTCTGCAAAGGAACTGAGCAGGGACCAGTCAGGAAAGCAAGAGCTGTCAGGCCGGTACCACTTACTCAGAAAGCTCTCTGGTCAAAGGTCCAAGCTTCTGGCGAAGGCTCACTGACCAATGAAGCAAACTGGCTGAGGCAAGTGTTTGGGGGTGATGATCAGGAAGCGAGTAACTTTGTCCGCAAGGTGAGTCAAAGCGGTGCCCCAGCTGCCAGCTGAACTATGCCAGCTGCTCCGGAGACAAAGGAAATGGGAGAGCAAGCCGCTGCCTTGCCCACAATGGAGAAAGTTCTCAGGCTGAGAGCACGGACACATTCCACACACGTGTGTGCTGTAGAGGAAAATGAACCACAGGAAGCAGAAGCCGCGGTGCTAACAGAATTTCTGTGCCCAGATACAGAGTCATTAATTACTGCGGGGAGAACCTTTGGGCTTCACCTCCTGGCGCTAGTCCTTTCCAGACCCGCAGTTCTACACAGCCCCCCTTTCCCCCCGTAACCGCCACATCCAGATCAATGGTCTATCTGACATGATGCTGAGGTGAGAGGAAGGAGGTCAGAATCCTTTGATAAACTTCACCACAGTACAAGTGTGAGTCTGGTTAATTAGTTAGACCCACTGACCTGTACAGCCAAACCAAAGAAAGTTGTTTCTGTACCATATAAACTAGGTCAGAAACAAGCAGAACAAACACAGGAAGGCAGCCCATGAAACGCTATAAACAGTTATCCGGTGGGGGAGGGTGAATGCTCTTATTTTCTGTGTTTTCCAATTTTTTTTTTTTTTACAACAGACCTACTTTTGCTTGTTTATTTGTTTGTTGAGACAGGGTCTCTCTAGATATCCTCACTGCCCTGGAACTCACAATGTAGACCAGGCTGGCCTCGAACTCACAGAGTTCCTCCTGCCTCTGTTTCCAAAGTACCTCCATACCTGGTCTTTGACATGGATTTTTAAAAACAAATATTGAGCCTACGAGATGGCTCAGTGGGTAAGCGTGTTTGTTATCCAGCCTGACAACCCGAGTTCCATCCTTGGAGGCATGGGGGAAAGAAAGAAAGAAGCAGTTCCCAGAGTCATTGTCTGACTTCTCCACATACACCAGAAATAAATGTTTAAAAAAAGTCTTTTAGTTTGGGGTTGAAGAGATGGCTCAATGGATAAGAACACCGATTTTTCTTCCAAAGGACCCAGGTTTGATCACCAGCACCCACAGGGCAGCTCTCAACCATCTGCAACTCGAGTTCCAGGAGACTGGATGCCTCCATGTGCAGTGGGCTTCCAAGTGGTACATCCAGGAGGAGAGAGAGAGAGAGAGAGAGAGAGAGAGAGAGAGAGAGAGAGAGAGAGAGAGAGAGAGAGAGAGAGAGATTCTAAGGGCAGGCACAATGGCTGAGCGGGTGAAGTCACTTGCTGTACAATCTTGACACCCTAGATTCGACCCTTGGAACCCCAGTAAAGGAGGAAGGAGAGCAACTCCACAGAGCTGATTTCTGACCTCCACATGTGCACATGTCATATGTTGATGTGCATGTACATTTACAGTGATATTAATGATGATTAATTAAAAGGAAAAATGTCAGGGGTACTGATTAACAGTAATGGCTACACTTCTTTCTTAGCTTGTAAGATTCAAAGCCTAAGGCAGAGAATGCTAGTCTCTGGAACAGGCTAACGTCTATAGCTCCTGAATGCTTTTGCCTGCCAAGAGGATCAGTCTTGGCTCCTACTTTACCTGAGATCCTCAATGTACTGAACTCTCTGGATTGATTCTGTCCTCTCCAGAAGGAATGTGTCGCTTTGAGTGGAATGCCCAGTTATTCTGTGTGCCATAAGAATCTGGTTCTTAAAACATGAAAGAGAAGAGATGCTAAGTCCCTTGGGTAGTTTTGAACATTGAAGAACAGGATATTGAATTTATTCTGTCACCAGCACCCTAGACTTTAGCATATGTTGCTAATATCAACTCACCTAATACAGGCTTAACAAAGGAGCCAACATCTCCTGTTTTCCACTCCCTGATTGCATCCTGAGTTCCCACGGAGTGAGATCCTTGAAAGCTTTCATCTGTCATCTACCCTTCTCTATAAATACTTTTGCCAACTTCCCGTGTGTCTTGAAACAAACCACGGTAGCCAAGGCAGAAGGATGTGCAGTTTAGAATGGCGTTCCCTCTTCTATCCATCCAAGAGCTTCATACTTGCTAACATTGCTCAGGTCGTTGCAAACGCACCAGAGGACAGCATTGTCCTGCCAAGTCCCTCAGAGCTTGCCTGCAATGGAAGATGCCGTCTTTGCTGAAATCAAGAGTCACCCTCATAGCATCAGAAAGGCCTCTGGATGCCTGCTTTGCACAATAGAGATGGAGCTCTGGAAAAACAAAATGGAAGAAGACATAAGCCTTGCAAGCAAAGAGTTTGCAATGAGATAGGGGAATCAGGGATTGTATCTTGAGGGCCATAATCCCAATTTCTTTTTTTTTTCTTTTCTATTTTTCGGAGCTGGGGACTGAACCCAGGACCTTGTTTGCCAGGCAAACAAGCCTACCACTTAAACCCCCAACCCCTCTTTTTTTTTTTTTTTAATATTTCTTTTTATCTTTGTGTATCAGTCAACGATTTGCTTGTATGTAAGTATATATATATATATATATATATGTGTGTGTGTGTGTGTGTATGTGTGTGTGTAATGTGTGTATATATGAATGTATGTGACATATATGAATGCATGTGTATACATATGTATGTATGTGGACCACATGGTGCAGTGCCTTCTTATACCAGAAGAGGGCGCTGGATGCTCTGGAACTGGTTTTACAGATGGTTGTGATTCATGTCACATATCAGCTCTGGGAATCGAACCTGGATCCTCTGCAAGAGCAGCAAATGCTCTTAACCACAGAGCCAACTCTCCACCCCTCAGTTTCTTTTCTTGTTCTCATAAAGCATGCTGGCAAAAGCAGCTTAAGGAAGAAAGGGATTCGAGCTCACCGTCTTCAGGCTATCATCATATCCAGGAATCACAGCAGCAAGAGCTTGACAGGCCTGGTCCCCTCACACATGACGAGGCACAGACAGCAATAAATGTCATGTGACTGCAGACAAAATGTGACCCCAACCGAGCTTTAGCCTCCACAACAACTCATTCCTTTCCGACAGCTTGTGACAGGTGTGTGTTATCTAACCTGGCCACCTCTGCACCCCATCTGTTCGCAGTTTGCCCTTTGCAATGTGACTCCCCTTCACTCATTACCTCAGAACATTTGCCTTCAAAGCCCACGGGGATCTCGAGGTAATAAAACTCCATATTCTCTATTTCAAAAATTATGAGCTTCAAATTAATGAGAAGTTTTATAATCCCATTAAAGGTGGTTAAAGAATCCGGTGAGATCCTGGCCAGGGCTGGAATTGAAAGCAGTCTCTGCCGATGCTGCTGTGTGTAGATTAGAACCAACCTCAGCTGCCTTGCACCAAGGGTTCTAAAACACAGTGGTTGCTCAGAGAACTGGCAGAGCTGGGGTTGGGGTGGGTTAAGCCGGCTTCTTTAAGCAGCTCAGTTTAACGACAAATATGGCTATAGTCATTGTTTACAAAATATCCAACATGACTCCTCCCAGGCTACAAGACCATCTATGAGAGATAAAACTCACCCTGGAAAGGGTGGTGGATAACAGTGGCTGCCTCTCTTCCTCATGTAAGGCTTCTTTAATTGTATGGAGTGAGGCATTGCCAGCCAGGAAGAGAAGGCAAGAGCAGGCAGAGTGGTATATGAGAAAAATACTCAGAGCTGAGATCTGTGAGTTAATTCCATAACACGCAGTTTTTGAACACCTGAGACCCACCCAACAATGCTAGCAATACTTTGAATTTCTGCATGAAGTTATACTTGTCATATATTCTAGTTAACATATAATAACTTCATGTATCTACGGGGTACAGAATAATAATTGAACATGCATATGCGGCATGTAAGGATAAAATTCTTCCTGTCTCTTTATAGCTCTATTATTTCTGTGTGTCTGGAGCCACCATGCACCTCCTTCCTGGATCTCCATGATGTAAACAATTTGCTATTATGTTTCTCTTCTCTCTCTCTCTCTCTCTCTCTCTCTTTCTCTCTCTCTCTCTCTCTCCTCTCTCTCTCCCCCCCCTCTCTCTCTCTCTCTCTCTCTCTCTCTCTCTCTCTCTCTCTCTCTCTCTCTCTCTCTCGTGTGTGTGTGTGTGTGTGTGTGTGTGTGTGTGTGTGTGTGTTTCAGGAGGGTGAGCATTACACCTTATTCCTTTTAAATGTATCTTGGCTGCCCACCTCATATGGCTGATGTGAAGACTAAGTTTTACACACACCCCCCACACATAGTAGTGTGTCATATTTGCAAATGGTGTAGGGACTTTACAGCATGCTCTTCATGCACCCGTTTTGTTGCCTCCCAGGAGCTCCTCCACCCCTGGTCATTCCTGAAGCCCATGTCAGAGGTCAGGCTTTACCTAGAGGCAGATGAGATCAGGGGCTGCAGGGCAAAGCCAGGTAGTGAGAATGCATAATGCAGACAGCATTGCTCGCAAGATGGACCTTAGGTCTTCTGCACTCATCTCTGGGGCAAAACCCAGAGAGCCCAGAGCAATTGGCGGCCTGCCTCCCTGCAGCTCTTCTGTCTTGGTGTGCAGTTACAGCAGATATTTTTAGATTCGGGATAGCTCTAACTTCCTGCAGTCTTGTAGTCCAGGCATTCAACATAAAATAGGAAGACAAAAATTATACCCAAGGGGGCTTCCTGGGCAGATATGCTACAGAGAGTTTCTTCATATCTCTGCCCCTTGGAGGAACTGTTTGCTTTTCGGTATAGCACCCGTTCAGATATTCCTCCTCTTTCTTGTTGGCCTGGCGTCCGTTCAGATAACTTCTGTGAGAGGGTGGAAGGGAACTGAGCAGGGAAGTCCTCTGTTCTGGAACAAGCTCAGAGTCACAGATGGTGAACTCAGGCTACTCAAGTTCATAGGCTTTGGGTTAAGACGGATCTGAGATCAAATGGTCACCCTGCGGTTATTAGCAGGGAAGGGTTTTAATGTCTCCCAAGGCTCTCTCCTCACTGCTATGTGGGTCTGTGTGATGGTTTGTATATGCTTGACCCAGGGAGTGGCACTACTGGGATGTGTGAGCTTCTTGGAATAGGTGTGTCACTGTGGGCATGAGTTTAAGATCTTCACCCTAGCTGCCTGGAAGTCAGTCTTCCACCAGCAACCTTCCAATAAAGATGTAGAACTCTCAGCTCTGCCTACACCGTGCCTGCCTGGATGCTGCCATGCTCCTGCCTTGATGATAATGGACTGAATCTCTGAACTTGTAAGCCAACCCCAAATATACGTGGTCCTTTATAAGACTTGCCTTGGTCATGGTTTCTGTTCACAGCAGTAAAACCTAAGATAGTCTGATAATACTTGCTTAACAGCATTATCAGTAATTAAATGTATGACATCTAAAGTGTTTAATATTTAATACTAGTCCCTGGTATATGGCAATGCTTCCTTACTCTTGATATTTTCAATATTGAAGAAGCACTTGGAGCCGAGACTAATCCACGTGTTCCCAAAGAGTCAGATAATGGTCACTGTGCATCAATAAGGAATTGTCAGTGGACCACACTGGAGGGGAGCAAGTTGCCATGTGTCTGGTGAGGCTCAGGGTTGAGCATGAAGAAGTGTTTAGTCAGAGAGAATCATCTGCAGGTGGCCAGTGACAGCCACCAACCAACCATGATTGTGACTGATTTTTCTCATTTCTCTTGCTTGCATTTGTGGAAGACTTGCTGTCTGATGTAGCCCTTACTTTAGAACATCTCATTTTAACACTTTAAAAAATTATTTATTTATTCTATGTAGATGGGTACGCTGTCTTTCATGTACACCAGAAGAGGGCATCAGATCCCATTACAGACGGTTGTGAGCCACCGTGTGGTTGCTGGGAATTGAACTCAGGACCTTTAGGAAGGGCAGTCAGTGCTCTTAACCATTGAGCCATCTCCACAGCCCCTCATTTTAATACTTAGTCTTGTTTCTTCTTTGAAAAATGTGGCAGGCTTGAATTCTGCCGATATTCTCTAGCTCAAGTCGCCAATCAAGAATTTATCCCACGACTCAATTGTCACTAGAAAGAATAAATATGCTCCTCATGTTGCACTTACTGTTTCAATGTGAGAGGCCCCCACAGAGGCTCATATGTCTGAATGCTGGGTCCCAGCTGGTGCCACTGTTTGCAAACTTTGTGGAACCTTTAAGAGGTATGAACTTACTGGTGGAAGTGGGTCCCTTGGGGTGGGCCTTCAGGGACTTGATATATACATGTAAACTTTGACAAGGGTTCCTGGCGAAACCCTTCTTGTTGCCAACAAGTTCTTCTCTGACTCTCAAGTCTTTATGTGTGACTGACTGACTGCTGGGTTCCACTTCCTGTCCATCTTGGCTTCCGGATTGTCACCATTTGGCTTCATGCTCTTGTATGTGCTCCCACTTGGGTGGAAGGCACCTTTTGGAAATACACGGCATAGTAAACCTACCCCATAGTTGGGGGGACAGGGAAGGTCCTTGTTTTGATTTTGTTTTGCTAGTTGTACAAACAGGAATTGAAAGCTTCAAACCCCAGCCTTCCTCCATATGATGCAAGTCTTCACCCACAAAGCTGTTTAGAGATATAGGAAGGGTGTTTGGCTCCCATCCACGGTGTGAGCTGGGGCCTGCTTACGAGGTAAGGTACCAGGAAGTCCCAGGAAAAGAGCATGCTGGGGCATGGTAGGGAGGGTGCCTGAGGAGACTTGGGGGTTGAGCATCAGAACCTTGACAGCTTTCTGAGTTCATACAAAATTCCATTACTATAAGAGTATTAGTGTTTATTTAATGATATTACAACAAATTGTGATATATCATTACACACACACACACACACACACACACACACACACACACAAACTTTCCCTCTAAAAGGCAGAGGGCAGAGGTCTGGAAAGACTAAAGCTTCCTCTACGAACTGACTAGTCCTTTTGCTGTTGCCTTAACGTTTCGATGTTAAGGACCTTTCAAAGAGTCTATTACAAAGAAGTTTTGGAATTATGTGGCCCTAAGCCAGGGATGCATTTACCTGTTTTGCCTTGGCCCCTACAAAATGCTGTCTGATCTCAACTCATCTCTGTTATCCAAGTGGTCTCAGGTCCAACCTCCAGCCTGTCTTTCGGCCCCACCCTGGAGTCTGGCCTGTCAATCACATATTTTCATTTTGGTCTCTCTCCAGAAACACAGCACACCAGGAACAGCTTCCGCTCCTTGTCTCCCCCTTCTCAGCTAAAGAGATTCAGCTTTTGTCTTTGACAGCAGGGCCACTACTTCACTGTGATGCTCTTGTGCAAGATACAGCTTCCCCCCTTTTCCAGGGTGCCCTCCACCTCCTTTGTGTTTTCAAGTACTAGGAATCAGTCTGCTGTGCCCCACACAGCTGCATGCCATCTGCTTCTCACTGGGGATGTTCCCTTCACAAGGGGTAGAGAGAATCAGCAGTTCTGACTGTGCCCAGAGGTCCATGAGTTCAATTCCAGCAACCACATGGGGGCCAACCATCTGTAAAGAGATCCATCTGATGCCCTCTTCTGGTGTGTCTGAAGACAGCTACAGTGTACTTATATATAATAAATGAATAAATCTTTTTTAAAAAAGGGGGGGAACATTAAAAAAAATAAAAACAACACAGTAACACTACTAGTTCTCTGCTTACAAAAGCCTTGTCCTAGCTCCTGAACAAGACATTTAAGATCCGTGCCACTGCTGCCTCAGCCATTTCTACAACTAACACAACCCTTCCCAGCCCACCTCTACAACCCTCTCCTGTCCCCTCACTGCTGAATCCTTTCTTTTAGGACATCTCCCATTGGCTTCTCAGCTCATCCAAGAGCGTTTTTTTCCTCTAAACCCCATTCAGATCTCACCCTGGTCTCTTGTCTTTTAGGAATGTCTCCTGTAGGCTAAGATGCAGAAATGCCCCCTTTCTTCTGTGCCATGTGGGAGGAGTGAGCTCTCCTTGTCTTTGAACTACTCGGCCCCCAGGGCATCATCTGAGACATTTTGCTCTAGCACCCCCAACTGCTGCAGACAGACGGGCGTGTGCACATTTACACCTATTTCACTTCTCACTTTGAGTTTTCGGATCACATTGAAAACTCGGGTTTCATCAGACAAATCTGAAAACTCCTGGGTTCAAGTCTTCCATGAGCAAAAACTGCCTGCACCGTGCCAGGCACAACCTTAAGGGCAGCTTCCTCCTCCATCTTCCTTACACTTCTATTTTACATGATATTACTCATATCACTTTTCCCCTCATCCATCCCGGAATGCGGTCCACTGCTGCTTCTTCTATTAAAACTGGGGTGGTTTCTTTGTGTGACGATCCACGGTCAGGCACACTGTGTATCTTGTCTTTAATCAGCCGGGACTCTCGGCAACCTTCAGGAGAGCAGGTCTCATTCTGGAATCTCCTTTGACTGATGACTTTGCCTTCCATTTCCAGTGACTCTGTCACCCACATCGTGGCAGAGAACAACTCGGGATCCGACGTCCTGGAGTGGCTCCAGCTACAGAACATCAAAGCCAGCTCTGAGTTCGAACTCTTGGACATCTCCTGGCTGATTGAATGCATGGGAGCCGGGAAACCGGTGGAGATGGCGGGGAGACATCAGCTCGTTGTGAGTGTCTCCTTTGCTGGATGGGCACTGGTACAGACGTCAGAATCCAGACTTGGGTCGATTAGTCTTTTCTCATAGAGTCCTCTTAGCTCTGTTGGGCCTCCGTTTGCTCCTCTGTCAGATAATAGTAAAGCTCACCTCCTGAGATGCAGTGGAAACTGAAGTGACATGAACATAAATTGTGCACAGTGCTGACATATTAATAGATGGAAATTATTTTCTTAAAAAACTTTAATTTTTAGTTTTGTGTGTGTGTGTGTATGTGTGTGTGTATGTGCACGTCTGTGTATATGTGTTTGCACATGTGTCCACAGAGGCCAAAAGACAACAGATCTCATGGAGCAGGCTGTGAGCCACTCAGGTCTTTGGCAAGAGCAGCACTCACTCTTCACCACTGGCCCATCTCTCCAGCCCCATAACGAGAACTAATTTTATGAACACAGAGATATTTCAGAATATCAGTCTTGAAATTTAGAAAAGCCAGAAGGAGTTTCTTTTTCGCTCACTCTGATAATTCATGAAAAAATGTTAGAGACCATGGTTTCTTAAATCCAAATCCCTTGCTAATAATGCTAGAGTCTCTGGGAAAGGGGTTTAGAGGATCTGTAATTAAATAAAGGAAACAAATGAAATAAAATCTCATTGCTGGTTCTTTTTCATTATTGTGATTTCAAAAATATATATCCTGTGCCTACGTGAGATGTCACAATGAAATTCACCTGGTGTAATTAATATAATAAGAACAATCATGCATGTCTGATTATACACTAGCCAGGTAGGTTCTTAGGTCCTCTGTGATTTCGCTCTCTTCCAGAGATAATCGTCATAAATTGTCCTAAAGTAAACGTTTTCTTTATATTTGAGTAAATATTTCATATGTACACTTGCTAATTAACTGTCGCTCAAAATGGATGCTGATGCTTTTGTGTAGGTGAGAAGAAGCCCTTCCCTGAGTCCTGTCCCAGGCTCCCAGACCGTTCTGCAACCTGCCGTGCAGAAGATCTCCCAGTACGCTTGTCAGCGGAGAACCACATTGAACAATCACAACCAGCTATTCACGGTAATGAGGTTTTCTCAAAACCCAGGCCAAAGGAGGCTTCCTTCCATGAGTCTCTAAGGTAAATTACAATTTTTCTGGAAATCTGAGAATGCTTCTCCATGCTAACCTGCCTAACCTGACCTTTGGTGCTTCATCAAGTGGGTCCCCACTACTACCACATAGGCTCCCTGCTGCCCAGGGGGCAGGGTTCACCAGAGGAACAGCAGCAGAGTATCAAGCACGGGACCTCTCATCTCTAACTTTCAAGCTGCATCTGTGAGGAAGAGCCGGAAATGGGTGGCAGCCACTGGGCCCACTGAACCACAGCTGCATTGTCTGCTACGTGCGTCACCTTAAATAACCCTGGCCATGGGTCTGTGTGATGAACACGGTCTTCATTTCACAAGCACCAGCTGCGTTTTCTGTCTAGGCTGAGACCTGAATGTCTAGGGATCGTGACAGAACCCTGGCTACAGACTGGCCCAGAAGATAGGAAAGGGTTATACCCAACCCAGTCATGACTGCTGCCACACCATCTTTTCAGTTCAGCGACAGTGTCCCACAGGGGAGAATGCAAAGATTTACTCCATTAGTAAAGGGGACAGGCAGGACTTACGAGTGACTCTCATGAGCAGACCTGCTGACCTGGCTTTATTTATTTATTTATTTTTAGGATGCGTTTGATATCCTGGCTGAAAATTATGAGTTTAGAGAGAATGAAGTTTCTTGTCTGCCATTCATGCGAGCTGCCTCTGTACTGAAATCTCTGTCCTTCCCCATCGTCAGCATGAAAGACACAGAGGGAATTCCTTGCCTAGGGGACAAGGTGAAGTCTGTCATAGAGGTAAGGGAGAAGTGGCATTTGCTACGCCTCCCAAGAGGTGGAGGAGAGACAGAACAATCACATGAGTATGGGATCTCTCCTCTTATTTTTCTATAGGTGGATCCACACAGCGCAGAGAAAGATATATGGCTGTAGACATGTAAAATACACACCCCAACATGATCCCAGTAGGACGTCTTTCTCAGATTGTGATATTTACTAGCAGTGAAAGACTCAAGCCTTAGATCTCAGGGCAGTGGAAGGCTCTGCTTTCTACCCCAGGCTCAGCCTCCTCAGCTCTTCCTGTCCAGCAAAGAGTGATGTTCACTGGGCTGACTCCACGTCCATATGTGCTGGGGAGAGACTGAGCAGTCGTTACACGTTTGGCAACATTTAAGGATTTCCCAACAAGGCACATTTGTAATCTAGTAGCAAGTTTCGATCTAATCAAATGCAAGGTACATTATTCTAGAAAAATATCCCAGCTCAAGACAACAGAGACTAGACCTTGTAAGGGCTTGATAATGACCTGCTTTTCAGCAGGCCAACAATTAACCTGGTGGTTTGAAAAGCTCTCTTATTTCCACAACTTGAATCAACCGGAAAGAAAATTACCAGGACTATTTGAACAACGCTTGTCAGTGAATATCTTGTCTCAGAGTCTCTAGATTCAGATCTTTATCCTTCTGTGTCCTTGTCCAAGATGATAAAGGTCTTGGATCTATGGTAAACTAAGATTTCTTTTTTCCAAGATTACAGGGAAATTCTCGCTTTCTCCAGATCAGCCAGGGAAAATCCTCAAGTTTCAGGAGAAACCAGAAATCAGGGCTATATGTTTGAGACTGGCACTTCAATTATACAGGGGACATAACTCAAAACCTTCTGTTCAACCCTCCTTGCAGGGAATTATTGAAGATGGAGAAAGTTCTGAAGTGAAAGCCGTGTTAAATGATGAGCGATATAAATGCTTCAAAGTAAGCAATTGTGCATTTGTATACTAGGGAGTGGGTTTTTATCTATTGATTATACAACTCAGACTGCCACACCGAAATGCCACAGACTGAACTGTATTTTCTGCCAGTTCTGGAAGCAGAAAGTTTAGGTCAAGTTTCTGGGTAAAGATTCTGTGGAGGACTCTCTGTGGTTGACAGTGGCCAGCCACCCTTTCACTGTGCCTCAGATAGAGATGGACGAATGCTTGCTCTCAGCTACCTTTCTTATTCTTACACTATTGTATTAAGCATGACTCTTAGCCTAGGGAATGTTACCTCCCACAGTGGGCTTTCTACATCAACCAACAGTCAAGCCATCCACCACAGACATGTCCACAGACCAAGCTAATATAGATAACTCCTCATTAAGACTCTTTTCCCGGGAATTCTAAATTGTGTCAAGCTGACAAGCTAAAACTAACCAGTACACCCCCACAAAGACTCCATGTGCAAAGACTTACCTATCACATGGAGATCATCTACCGAGAATCTGTCACTCATGGTTACAAATGTCAAAGGGACACAAGGATTGAAACAGAGCAAATGGGGAGGGTCCTGATGCACAAACTCATGTCTGAAAAGCCCTCATTGCGCCTTTATTTCTGGGACTTAGGGTTTTCCACCTTCCAATTTTTATTAACTTAGAGTTTCTGGTACTCTGGCCAGCTCCTTCAGTTCATAAGTGATACAAGGTCTAACATACGGCCAGAACAGGAGCCACGCTCAGAGTACAGCAAACTGTACAGAGTACAGTATAAAAAAAGTATACTTTGCCGTTACTCTCTTGTAGATAGGGTGATTTGCTGAGTCTCTGTGAGCTTCCTTCCACCAAAGGTGGGGGTCAGGACTTCATGTAAAAGATTGAGCAAGCCGAGGATAGCCAGAGAGGCAGCTTCTCAAACAGTCTGGGTAGGAACAGGCAGTCTGTCTCCTTCCACAGATGTCTGACCGTCTCTCACCTCTGTCTCATTTTGTGACACTTTGATTATGCAAGGATCCTCCAGAGACAAAAAGCCTCTGAAAGTTACCATCCTCAGACTCAAGAAAGAACTGACTAAAGTGCAGAGAACCTGAGTAAGAACCCCAGAACCAAGATAAAAAGCTGTGTGTAGTAGTGTGCCTTTTAAATCCAAGCATTGAGGCAGTAGACCCAGGCAGCTCCCTGGGGTTCACTGGCCAAGTGATACAAGGTCTAACATACGGCCAGAACAGGCTTTCCCAGCCTGAGGTTGACTTCTGGTCTCCAAATGCATAATTTTGTATGCTTAAGCATGTCTTTGCAAGTACACACACACACACACACACACACACACACACACACACTCACTCACTTACTCACTACCCATTCCCTTGATGTTTTCAAGAGAAAGTGGGCCAAAGATCTGCTCGTATTTCTTGTTGCTGACCTGAAACTTTGGAAAGCGTCACTCTGTTGTCATAGCAATGATTTGGAGATTAACAGCCTGCCTTTCCCTCCCCTTCAGCTCTTTACATCTGTGTTTGGCGTGGGACTGAAGACAGCTGAGAAATGGTTCAGGATGGGGTTCAGAACTCTCAGCAAAATAAAGTCAGACAAAAGCCTGAGGTTCACACAAATGCAGAAAGCAGGTAACGGTCTCTGGGAAAGTCACAGGTCACCCTGGGCTTGTCAGGGTCAAGTGACATGGAAGTCACGTTTACATGCTCCAGACTTGAGAGTCGGGTAAATCTTGCTCCAGCACTTGTCACTGAGTGACCTTGGTAAGCTAGTTAAGACCTTGAGCCTTTCTCACCTCACCGATGAACCTGAGATAACCGGGGAATACATCAGCTCGCACAAAACCCTGAGAACGTGAGAACAAGGCTTCTTCCTGGGCTCCTGTGATTCCCTTTATCCAGACGTTAAAGCAGAGTGGGCACTGTCCTGATTCCTACAGACCCACCTAGACACTTGGGTCTGGCTGTCTCCCTGTGTAAGAACCGTGCTTGAGGAGCTGAGGATAGAAGGGTAAGCAACACGGAAGACGAAGAGAGAGCAGTACTGAACAAACTACATTCTCCATGGCTTGGTTCCCACCATGAAGGTGCTAGGGACTGGAAAACACGAGAGAAAGGGGTGAAAATCTAACCATAGCCTCAATCTGTCCAACCAGAGCCCCATAGCCTAGGAAGAGCCAAGATTCCAGTGTGGAGACGGAAGAGCCCTCAGTGTCATCTGAAAGTCTGGTCAGCCCCACACCCACCATGGTGGCCAGGCCACTGCCCTCTGTGGACAGTGCTGGTACCTTTTCCAGAAACGAGAAGATGCAGTTCATAGCCCCTTCTAAATGTGTGTGGTTTTTAACATACGATGAAAATAGAGTAAAATTGTCCTTCGAGAGGTAGACTTTGCTGTAGTCCCAGCACTGTAGCTTCTGTGCTTATGGAAAATGATGGTTATCAAGTTTTTAATATAGAAGGGATGGAGGCTTTTTACCAGAGGATATTGGGTATATGCAATCAGTCAACAGATACCTTCTATTTAAGTGATAACAGACAGACACACCAAAAATGTTATCATGAGAAATGATAGATGAGGTGAATCATATCATGGGGGGGGGGGGTCCCACCAATGACACTTTGAAAAATCCCTATTAACCTCATAAACCTGTTCATTTCTTTTTTAGACACTTTTATCTATTTTTAGTTTATGTATATGGGTATTGTCTGTTGGTTTGCCTGTGTACCACGTTTCTCCAGTGTCTAAGGAGGCCAGAAGAGGGAATCAGACCCCTTGGAACTAAGGTTACAGATGGTCATAAGCTGCCATTGGGTACTGGAAATCAAACCTCGGTCTTCTGGAAGAGGAGCTTGTGCTCTTAGCAACTGAGTCACTTCTCAAATTTACTGATTTCTGGGTGACTGTTAATAAGCTTTATATAAGCCACACAGGAAATAAAAGAGCCTAAGAAATAACATCTAGTATCTCTACTCTGGATGCAGGAAGTGTAGTCTAATAAGCATGTTTTTACACTAGCTCTAGAGATGCCTTGAAGGAGAAATTATATAACTATATGATATAACTATCAAACCTACGTGGCATGGGGATGGTTTGGAATGATAGCGAGGACTCCTAACGCTTACAGCTGAAGTCGGGAGGAGCGGAATATTTTGCTCAGAAAGCCTTGAACTTGTGATGTCCTGTTTCAGCATCTTGAGTGCTAGGAGTGCAGGTCTGAGGTGCTGGCTGACAGCTACTCATTCTTAAAAAAATCATAACCTCATGTTCATGACATCATCAAGTGAGGGAGCGTAGGGGTATCCTGACACCAACTGAGCTATTCTCTCTCTCTCTCTCTCTCTCTCTCTCTCTCTCTCTCTCTCTCACACACACACACACACACACACACACACACACACACACACACACAGCAGCCATGTCCTAATAAAAAGGCAACTGTTGACAGCAGAACAAGAGAAGTTTATATCATATCAGTTAATGATATGAAGATGGTAGGTCCTCGAGCAACTGGCTTGGTAGTACAAGGGATAGATGGAGTAGCATCAGCATCTTTCCCTGGTCCTGTCAACACACTTCTGCAACTTTCCCATTCAGAGATGACAGATGGCTTGGAACTTGGTAACTTCATTTACAGTATGCTCAAGCCAAATGGCTTTCTGGCCATGTCTCATCCTGGGGTGAGTCACAGGAGCCAGTCGACAGCCTCTAGAGAAGTACATCTTCTGTTTGTCAGGTGACATTTGGGTCCCTTAAATGAAAGGTCAGCATCTTATATGGAAGCATGACTGTCATCAGACTCTGACTCTCCCAGACATACCCAGCTTCCCACTGGTACTTTAGAGATGAGCCGCCTTCCCTCTCTGCCTCCCTCTGACTGCCCTGTGGTCATAGTCAAATGCTCTGCTCTCCCTCGTGATCCTACGTCTGAACAGTCATTGGTTCATAGTCCTCAGGTCAGGAAGCAGCATGCCAACCCTTCCAAGGCACTTCACACGTTGCTTTGGACACAGAACCACTCTCTTCCTCCCATTGTCTTTCCCTTTCTAATGAAGCCATCATTTCCAAGTCTTGAATCTTCCTACCTGCCCCACCCCCAAATAGTAGGGCAGATCTTGTTGGTCAAGAAGGCTGGACACATGGAATCTCAGCACTTGGGAGGTAGAGGAATTAGGAGTTCAGAGACATCTGGGCCTTTCTTCAAAATAGCAGCAGCAGCAAGAGGAAGGGGAGGGGGAGGAGGAGGAAGAGGAGGAGGAGGAGAGAGGAGAGGGAGGAGAAGGAAGGAAGGAGGAGGAGGAGAAGGAGGAGGAGGAGGAGGCAGTGCTGGATCTCCATTATAACATCAGATAGGAACAGTTTAGATTCCAGAAGGATCTGAATGCTTTCCTCTTGATAAGAATATTGTAGACTTCCCCATGAGAAATCAAAGCTCCACTGTAACCATGAAAACCCCACAAGCGAATGGGCCGGACAATGCCATAGGTTACTGTGTTCTGTGCAGAGTCCACTCATACCTAAGAATACTGTGTGGACAGCATCCTCTCCCATCAACGGCTGGTCCTCTCACGTGTGCCTTTTTCTCCACCGGCCTGTCAAATGGCCTCTCAGGTTTCCTCTACTATGAAGACCTCATTAGCTGTGTGAACAGGGCAGAAGCAGAGGCCGTCAGCATGCTAGTTAAGGAGGCAGTTGTGGCATTTCTTCCAGATGCCTTGGTCACCATGACTGGGGGGTTCCGCAGGTAAGTGACATAGCTGTTTTAGAACCCCTCTCCCACCTGTCTCAGAAATGGTACAAAAGGCCTGTTCTGCCCTGGTGCCAACCTCACTGTAGCTTTGGCTTGTCTCTTGTGTTTTGTGTCAGAGCCCCACACACAGAGCTGTGACTTTGCCCAAGTGAAACTTTCTCCACAGTTTTGTGAGTTTTGCATTTGTCTGACTTCTCAATCCTTGAAGACTCAATTTAGAAGCTGCCACCTCCAGAAAGCCCTCCTTGACTCCCTCTTGCTCTGCGCTGGATTAGGGATTTTCTTCTGTTCTTCCCAGATGCCTACTATACCTTGTGTGCTTTCCCTGTGGAGCTAGTGAGGTTTAGTTCCCACCCAGACCAGGGTATGAGCCTGATCACAAAGTAGATGCTCAAGAAACGGGTTGAGTCAAAGAATAACCCAGTGAAAAAGTCTTCCGAAATGCATTTCTTCAGTTGGATACAAATGCCTCCATTTCAGAAAGGGACTTGTCCTTCTACCTCTCCTTCTGAGACCTAACCTGGTCATTTGCATCAAAGAGGATGAAACCTAAGAGAATTTTCTGGGCTGGGTCCATCACTCAGTTTTCAGAGTACCTACTAAGCATGAAGGAAACCTGACTTTGATTCCCAGTATCCAGTAGACCAGGTCTGGTGATAGATACCTATGATCCTAGCACTTGGGAAGTAGAGGCAGGAAGGTAAGAAGCACAGGTACATGGTGTGCTCAAAGCCAGTCTGGACCATGTAAGACCCACTTAAAAATGACAAAGGAAATCTCTTGAGCCATACCGTAGTTCCGAGAAGGTTACCTTGTGCAGCATTTGCTCCTGGTTGGCTATCACCGTCATGCATATCTCTCCATGTATGCGATGCACATAGAAGTAATATTACTTTCTCTCCATCCGTATACAACAGCATAAATTCTGGATAAAGGTTTTTTCTGTCACAAATTTGTTTTGCAAGAAGTAGAGTTGTACAGCCGAGAGTAGCTGGTCTTAAAATATTGTCTGTATTTTGTACCACAAACCTCATGCTTGAGACACAGAAGCAAAGACATTTTGTTTTCTTTTGTTTTTGTTTAAAAGCCGAACTGATTTCCTTTTTGTGCTTTTTTTTTTTTTAAATTAGGGGTAAGATGACCGGACATGATGTAGACTTTCTAATTACCAGCCCAGAAGCCACAGAGGAAGAAGAGCAGCAGCTCTTGCATAAAGTAACAAACTTTTGGAGACAGCAGGTAAGGAGGACAGACAGCGTCTGCCATTTAAGGATGTGTGTGTGTTTGTGTGTGTGTGTGTGTGTGTGTGTGTGTGTGCATGTGAGTGAGTGTGTGTGGTATGCATGTTATGTATGTGTGTGTGTGCTGTGCATGTGTATGGTGTGTATGTTTGTGTGTGTGGTGTGTATGTGTATGTGTGTGGTGTGTATGTCATGCATTGTGTGTATGTGATGTGCATGTATGTGCATATTTTTGTATATGTATAGGCACACATGTGTGGGTGCATGTGGAGCCTGAGGTTGACGTTGAAACCATCTTCTACTATTTCTCCACCGTGTTCACTGAAGCAGGCTCTTTCAATCCAACCCAGAGCTCATCAATTTGGCCAGTCCTATTAGCCAGTTTGCTCTGGGGATCCCTTGCCTTTACCTTCCGAGGCCGGAATTGCAGGCAGGCTGTCGCGTCTACCAAGCATTTATATGGGTTCTGGAGATCTGAAACTCAGGTCCCTGTGCTTGCCAAGCAGGTGCTTTAACCACCGAGCCATCTCCCCAGTCCCAAGCATTGTTAATTTTACATGTCACATGATCATTGTTTGTTTGTAACACTTCATTGCAGATCCATGTAGCTGGCACGAGACCGACCAGCTTTGGGGCCTGGGCATCTTGTTTGAAGGAGGAGGATGAGAGCAAGCTGGGCCCTGCAGAGGTCATGGCCAATGGCTCCCGCTGGATGAAATCAGACCTGCCACGGGGCAGCCCATTGCTGATGGTCAAAGCTGAGTTAAACCAACCCCATAGTCAAGCACCATTTCCTAGAGAGACCAAGGGCTCTTTCCTGGGAACCTGCTGGTCTGACTGAGTGGAAGAGGCTGGACCAGGGTTATCCTAGTCCAGCTCCCCTTCCTGGGGAGACAGTACCTGCTGGGCATGGGCTGAGCTCACTGATGTACCAGAGAGAGAAGGGCAGATAAGTGAAAACTAGAAATAACCAGAGCCATTAGCTCTACAAATGAAAACTAGATTTCAGATTCAGGTCCACATTCACCCGTGAGACCATTCCATGTCCGCCGAGTCTTCTCAGGAGAAGGTGCACTGGATAACCAGAACCCCTTCAGAGAAGGCAAGATAAGCTCAGACAGGAGAAGACCCAACAGGGAATAGTCAGGACACTCTCCCGCTGTCTGCTCCGGGGTGGGGGAGAGCAGGGGAAGATTAAAGACTCGCCTATGACCAAAGCATACCTCTCCCCTCAGGCCTGTTGGCAAAGTTGGAAACTCACTGATGTTTGTTCTTGTACTGTTGTCCCATGCTAAGACTGTCTGCTGGAGAGGTAGCAGGGGCGTCCTCTCTGCATTGCTGGTTTTGAGGAAGTCTTTCTGTGGACGCTGGGCAGAGATAGGCATTATAAGACCAGGCCCGGCAGTGGGGGCTGATAGTAAAAGAGGTCTGATCATGGCCTTGGAAGCGGTGGTACGACCTGGGATGGTCCTAACAGTTCATGGACCATTTCCTGTCTGTGCTAACGGGGGATTCAATGGAAAGTCTCGAGTGTCTGACAAATGGCGGCTCTGATCAGCAGCAGCAGGATTGCTTATTGAACTCAGTTTGAGAGCCAGACACTGGCTGTAGGGGACCCAGGAGCCAGTAGGCCAGCTTCTCCCCTGCCCTCATACACAAGGTGCCAGGTGATTTAGTGTCCCTGTCCTGGACACACCCCTGAAGCCCTGGACCCACCCCCTGAAGTGCTGGACCCACCCCCAAGATCTCAACTGTGAGGTCAGTGGAGTTCTTCCTGTCTGGCTTCCACCTCCACTTCACTCCCTTCCCTGCCAGCCTTACCCTGGCCTTCACTTTACAGATGGCCGTGAGCACAGCTTAGACAGTGCACATGGGTGTACTCACAGAACACACACAACACGCCCACGAGATGCTTAAATGTCTGAGAAGTAGTTTAGCAGCCTTCAGTGTACTCTCCTACCTAAATGGTGTCCTTGGGGAAAGCCCCTTGGTCAGAGGTAGGAGAAAGGGAGGTGAAGAACTTAGAAATCTGTTCTCTAGAGACGTTGTAATTCCCCAGACATTCATTCTGCCTGAATTTCAGTCTCCTGCAGGTAGTTCACCTCAAAGGAGGGTCTTTATGACTCAGGCTTGGGGCCAGGCCTGGTGAGTGGGACCCAGGTACAGGGACCCTAAGTGCTTCATGTGGTCACCCCTAGAGTTCATGGAGCTTCTGGGAGATTCAAAATGTTGAGTCTATAGAGTAAGACTGTAAGTCAAAACTAATCATGGTGACCCAGGCTTCTCACCCCAGCAATTCAGGAGATAGAGGTGTGAGTTCCGTTCCAGGCTACCTAGAACCAAAACGGTTTATACTGGCCATGACCTTGGGTTCTGAATTCATAGATTCAACTGACCTCAGATAGGAGGAGATACCCACCCCCCAAAAAAAGAAATACCCAAACCTATACTGAGCATCTGTAGGCACCTCCTATCATCAGTCTCTAATACAGTGTGACAACAGTGCGTGCATTTACATAGTATTAGATAATCTAGGAGTGATTGACAGCCTATGGGATGTGTGTGTCTCATATATAAGCATCCTTACCACTTTGCAGGAAGAACTTGAGCATCTATGAATGATGCTACCAGGATGACTGCTAGATGACTGTGGAATGACTGAGGGATGACTGTGGAATGACTGGGATGAGTGAGGGATGATTGAGGGATGGCTGCAGGATCACTGAGGGATTATTGAGGGATGGCTGAGTGAGAATGAGTGAAGGATGATTGAGGGATGACTGGTGGATGACTGGTGGATGACTGAGGGATGACTGAGGGATGACTGAGGGTTGACTGAGGGATGAATGAGGGATGACTGAGGGATGACTGAGGGATGAGTGAGGGATGACTGAGGGATGACTGGGGGATGACTGAGGGATGACTGAGGGATGACTGAGGCTTGAATGAGGGATGACTGAGGGATGACTGGGAGATGAATGAGGGATGAGTTAGGGATGACTGAGGGATGAGTGAGGGATGAATGAGGGATGACTGGAGGATGATTGAGGGATGACTGGGGATGACTGAGGGATGATTGGGAGATGAATGAGGGATGACTGAGGGATGGTTGAGGGATAACTGAGGGATGACTGAGGGATGATTGGGGATGAATGGGGATGACTGAGGGATGACTGGGGATGACTGAGGGATGACTGGGGATGACTGAGGGATGACTGGGGATGACTGAGGGATGACTGAGGGATGGTGAGGGATGACTGGGGGATGGTGGGGATGAGTGGGGGGATGACTGGGGATGGTGAGGGATGACTGGGGGATGACTGGGGATGATTGGGGATGACTGGGGGATGACTGGGGGATGACTGAGGGATGACTGAGGGATGAGTGAGGGATGAGTGAGGGATGAGTGAGGGATGAGTGAGGGATGAGTGAGGGATGACTGAGGGATGACTGAGGGATGACTGAGGGATGACTGAGGGATGAGTGAGGGATGACTGAGGGATGACTGAGGGGATGACTGAGGATGACTGAGGGATGACTGAGGGATGACTGAGGGATGACTACCCCCACTTTGGAAAACTGACTTGAGTTTGGATACCAGATTGGTTCCTCTGAGGAGAAGATGGAAAGGAACTGAAAACAAATGTTAAGAATCCTGGCTGGAGGACTCCTCAACCAGCCCCCTAACAACCCTCCCTGCTATTACACCATTGCTTGGTGTAGCCTGTGGCTAATTGGTTCACTAAGTTGGAGAAGCAGAGCCTCCCACTTGAAGCAAAGCTGAGCTGTCCCAACACCTCCCCACCCCTGTCTCCTCCAACCCCCATACCCTGGGGACAGAGGGAAGGGATGGCGGGAAAAGCTCCTTCCTAGCCCAGCCACTGAGTTTCTAATAGGAAGACAGCCATGGGCACTGATGGCCAAGCCTGAGCCCACCCTCACAGCAGTTCCAGAGTAGGGAAAGGAAGGGGGAACCGCAAACAACAGGGACAACCAACAGAAAGCTGACCTGGAACACTAGGGTCACATCTGAGGTGGTACCAGGCTCCACTGTAGACAGCACTCAGAATCAGATGGAACACCCCAGTCAAAGCTCCACCAAGTTCAGGATCGATTCACCCAAGAATGCCCCCAGACAAGTGCTACCCCTGTGACAGCACAGGAACTCCTAGGGACTGGTGCTTGCCTGGCATTCCTTTGAACTACTTATTAATTTTCTGGACAGAAACTTGAAATAGGCTTCGTGGGCCTTCTCCCATTGCTTCCAAGATGGAGAGACAGTTCCTTCAGAGAATAAACATTTCCAGGGCTGGGGTATACTCAGAGGTATAGTTCATAGATAGCAAGTTCAAGTCCCCAGGTTCAACCCCCAGCACTGCCCAAACAACATAACAACAGACATAGCAGGTCACCACGGCCCCACACCAGGCCTGGGTTTCCAGCCACAACCCTTTAACCCAGTCCAGGCGATTAACATGCAGGGAAGAGTGTGATTCTCTGTTCATGGTGGCTTTGCTTTTCAAAGAGCAAAATTGTCCCTCAGAAGCAAACAAGGAGAAGTGGAGGCTCTGAAGTTTTATTTCCGGGGGTCTTGGGCTCAGGTTTTCTGGTGCAGACATTTCTTTTCTGTAGAGAGAGACAGTATTACTTACCTCTTCTCCCAGAGGCTGGGTGAGGAAGAACAACCGGGCATCCATGTCTGTTCAGCTCTAGAAAGGCTTTCTGAAGAGCTACTGTAATCTCACCAGGGTAACCCCAAGCCCCCTAGGACCCTTTCCAAACCCTCCCATTGCTTTTCAGGGGTTGCTTTTGTACTGCGACATCATAGAGTCGACCTTTGAAAAGTTCAAGCTGCCCAGCAGGAAGGTGGACGCCCTCGATCACTTCCAGAAATGCTTCCTTATTCTGAAGCTGCACCGTGGCCTAGTGCGCAGCGAGGAGAGCGGCCAGCAGGAAGGAAAGGACTGGAAGGCCATCCGTGTAGATCTGGTCATGTGCCCCTATGAGCGCCGGGCCTTCGCCCTGCTCGGGTGGACTGGATCCAGGGTAAGCACTGCCTGCTATTAGTTCTTCTGGCGCAGGAGAGAGCTGACGGCTGCAGGGCAGAATGTTGAAAGACCGTAGGGACCATGCACCCAAGCCTCTAAACTGGACCGTGATACTGACACAGGGTCACACGAGTTAGATTCATTTAGAGTCCCAGTGTGTGGTTCGCCCTGCCAGCAGCAGTAGCCTTACCTGGGGACAGGTTAGATTTACAAATTCTCCACTGTATATGTCAGAAGCTCTAGACAGCTAAGCCCAGATACATATGTTTGTAAAACCTCTAGGTAACTGAGAGGTATCTTAGGTGAGAGTGACTGAAACCTAGAGAGTGGCAGAGTGGTGAGTACCTCCGGTGGATTCAGGTTCTAGACCTGCTGAAGGGCCAAACCCTGCCTCTTCCTACCGAGCGATCACGATCGAGTAGTCCTGTAGGTTTCCTAAGGCCTACAAGATTGATGTGAGTAGCGCCCTCTGGAGGCAGCAGTGCATAGCTGCACAGTGGTGCTCTGGCTTCCATGTGCTGTTTACATTCCTTTGAGTCATAAAACCACGTTGTGCCGATGCTGAGGAACTGGTGAGGGTTTTCAAAAGAAACTTTCAGGGAAGCCTGCTCTGACCCTGGCTGTGCAGCTTTCGGGTAAACAACACTCTCCCAGCCTTCTCTCTATAACAGTAGCGCTAACCTCACAGGGCTCTGTGGAGGACTCTGAGACAGCAATTCATTCGTTCCTCTTTTAGATGTCACGCCAGGCTCTTGCTAAGCACCTGCAGTCCTGCAGCACAGCCACGAATTCACAGAACAAAGTAGTTGGTACTGAGCCGAGCATAGGGTGTCACTGCCTGCACCAAGGCATGTTTGTTCCTAGCGGGAAGCCACAGGGTCCTGTGAGGACATCTGATGCTCTCAGCCCCTACCCCTCCCCCACCTTTAACTCAAGGTAGCATCCCAGATCACTGGGTAGGCCAGGAGGGCCTACAGACTCTGTCATACCTGCTCTTCCACACTGTCCAGTGCTGCTGCCGCACACGCATGCGCACACGCACACGCACGCGCACACACACAGCCTCAGGCTCTGGCCAACCCATTGTTCCTACAGAGGTGAAGCACTTTGGGTCTTTTCTATGAAGGAAGAGGGAGTTGCACAGTCTGGCTCCCTCCAGCCCGAGAGACAGAGCAGGAATGGTCAGTGGCAGTGGGTGACAGCTGTTATGAATCAGAATGACCACATGTTGTGAGAGGCCACAACCTCTAAAGAATAAACAAATAAACCAAGTGTTTCTCTGGCAGATTCAGGTCCTAGCGTGATGCCCTTGCGGCAGTCTAACACCCCTTCCCTGCCTCCAGCAAACCTCTGGGGCTCAGGAAAGGACTGGATTTCTCAGTTAGGGTTATGATGGCTGTGGCAAAACACCATGATCGAAGAGACTTGGGAATGGAGGGGTTTATTCTACTGATGTTTCCACATCACTGTTCATCATTAAAGAAAGTCAGGACAGGAACTCAAGCAGGGCAGGAACCCGGAGGCCGGAGCTGATGCAGAGGCCGTGGAGGGGTGCTGCTTACTGGCTTGCTCAGTCTCCTTTCTGAACCACCAACCCAGGACGGTACTCACTCGTAGACTGGGCTGTCCCCCATTAATCACTAATTAAGAAAATGTCCTACAGCTGGATCTTACTAAATTGAGGCATGTCCTCAATTTAGGTTTCTCCTTTCAGATGACTCTAGCGTGTGTCAAATTGACGTAAAGCTATCCAGCACAACTCTCTTGACCATCCTGCAGCCATTTTGGTTTTTAATCACCTGCTCCAAGCCCTCATTCAGTGATGCTCACCATGGGGGCCCTGCTTAGTATGTCCACAGCACTGGCTTCCCATTAGCCCATAGTTTTCTTATTTCTTCTGGTATTATAAACCATCTGTGTCCCCAGCTCGATTCTCAGCTCCCCGAGGAACTGGCACTTTGCAGGTGTTTGTCGGGTGAACTGAATTTCTGTCTACATGCACAGAAATGCTCTTGGCCTTGGCAAGGAGTTAGGAATATGTTTCTCCCTCCCAAATCACACGGGACAGGGAGCTGGGAGTAGCCCATCATTGACTACATTTAGTCAAGCCCCATTACACCTCCAACCTCTCCAGTAGCTGGGACCCAGTGTTAGCTGTGGGTGGACTCTGTCCAGTCAAGAGCTGGGGTGAGCTAAGCAAGACCCACAACTTCCCAGACCTGTGCTAGAGAATCTATTCCCTGGCAAATAGTCCACAAAGCCGGTTCCACCTACAGCTGCTGCTATAAAGGGATGCTGGGAGGTAAGGCTTACCCAGCCCCAGAAACTTTCCAGCAAAGAGGAAACAAACTCTTGCTGCTAGAGGGTGTGACTGTCTCAGGCGGTCTGCCTAATCCCAGGGGAATAAATAAAGTTCTGGACCTGTATTTCTCTCAGGAAACCAGCGGCTGTATTTGAGATTCACTGTCCTTGTTTCTAACATTTGCTGGTCACTTGTCCTAGGCTTCCGGTTTGCTCTCCGAAGCCTCGGGGTGCACTCCTGATCATGAGAGATGTCACTCTGGGGCAGGTGACTCTTCACCGAGTCTTGGTATGAGTGGACATCAAAGAGGGAGGGGCCTTAACGTTCACTCCCTCCATCTTGGGACAAAGCAAGGTTCAGAGAGGCTAGGTAGTAAGGACACATAGGCAGGCACAACGTCTGGGCCAAGATCTCCCCATCCTCCATCCTGTATTACGATATTTGAAACTTAAAATGATTTAGACAGCATTTTCTCTGGACCAGGTATTATTCTAGAACAGATAGATATTCACACATCACCTGCTGCCTGCTGGACAGTGATTGACAAGGGACCAAGCCAATCAGATTCCTGTTTACACTAAGTTTCTGTTCTAGTACAGGGACCCCAGAGCTCAGACACCCCAGAGGTTTTGCCCTGGGGAAGAAAGTCACCCCAAGAATGTAAGCTAGAGACAGCAGTTTCAAACACCCAAGGGATAGCTCTAAACACCGTGTACCGGAAATAATCTGGACTGGACAGTAACTTGTCTTAATTCCCTTTGTAGCAGTTTGAGAGAGACTTGAGGCGCTATGCCACACACGAGCGGAAGATGATGCTGGACAACCATGCTCTGTATGACAAGACCAAGGTAGTGTTTCCTTCCTGAGATGGGTTACTGACCTTCCCTGTAAGCCCTTCCCTTGAACAGATTTCTTTTTTCTTTTTTTTTGTTTTTTTTTAACAATTTTTATTATATTTATTTTCTTTCTTATAGTGGGGAAAATGGGAACGCATATAGCATGGTTGCATGTGGAGGTCAGGGGAGCCAGTTCTGTCCTACCATGTAGGTTCTAGGCATGGAACTCAGGGCCTCAATTTTGGCAGCAAGTACCTTCACCTGCTGTGTACCCCACCTCTACCCCCAACACAAAATGACTTTAGTATAGGCTTGCTTCTTTTTGCTACAAATGTTCTGTTCTTTGTGGATCACTGTTGAAAGGAGTGGATACATTGCCTCAGTCCCTACTGGGCCCAGGGTTCAGCTCCATGGCGTCTGGCTCAGGCAGTAAACTGACAGTGCCTCAGCACACAGGTGAACACAGTTGAGTGGACTGCGTTCTGGCGTTTACAGTCACTTACTCAAAAAAAAAAAAAATCAGGGCTCGTCATAAATCACAAGTGTCACAGGAATAGCCATCCGTTGCGGGTGCAACCACATTCTCCAGGTCGCCAATGGGCGTCTCCTGAGGTAGAGCGATACAGGTGCCCAGAGGTGGATGGGAAGCCATTCAAACCTCAGTCACTAAGTGGCAGGGGCACCTTGTTCAATGCATGCCTCTGAAAGGTGACAAGTTAGCATGTGGCTGATGAAGAATAGACAATTCTATCATTAAATCCGTGAACACAAAGGTCTTCATTCTTACAGTGGTCCAGGGTACCAAATTAGGCTTGGAGGGAGAAGAGGGCATGAAATCACTAAAAGCAAGAACTGATCTCCGTGACCCCTAGGGATTTGTTATAGTTTAAAAGAAATTGATGTGTAGATGTGCATGTGCCTGTGTATGTGCCTGTGTATGTGTATGTGTATGTATGTGTATGTGCATGTGCATGTGTATGTATATGTATATGTGTATGTGCCTGTGTATGTGTATGTATATGTATGTGTATGTGTATGTGCCTGTGTATGTGTATATGCATGTGTATGTGTATGTATGCATGTGTATGTGCATGTGCATGTGTATGTGTATGTGCATGTGCATGTGCATGTGCATGTGTATGTGTATGTGTATGTGTATGTATCTTAGGTAAAACGAAAAGGAGCTTGGGTAAACAGTGCTGTCTCTAGGGCCAAACTGGCTTCAGGTACAGCTATATCCAGGAACTCAGGCAGGTTTCCCAAGGGACGCCTTTGATTGTCAGCCAAGGTTTCCTGTGAATCCCATTTTCTGGCTATTCTAACAGGAAAGCTATCTTCTGTAATAGTTTTTGTCTGGATTCTAACTGCTCCTTGACCAGGCTTGGGTCATGTGCTCATCTTTTAATCTACTGTCAGACTTCTGATTGGCCAGGCATAGGTTTGAGCTTCTCCCTGGAGATGAGAACAGCCCCACAACTTCATGGTTAGAGGGGCAGGAGAATCCTCACAGAAATCCAAGGCACTTCTCACGAGGAGGAGGCAGCAGGTACTGACAGAATAGCCTTAGACACAAAGTGTATAAGCAGAAGCAACTTCAGAGAGTTCACTTCAGGAAGGCTGGCGAGAGATTAGGTAATAAATGATCCAACAAGTGTCATCTCTGGGCCCAGGACTGTGCTATGTATTAGAGGAAAGTCAGAGGAAGAGGTGCCTAGTCTTTAAGAGCTCGTGGGGGGGAAGCTGCGGGGTGGGGCCCTTGGGCAGGTATGGGTGGTTGTAGAGAACACAGAATGCACAGTACTAGGCTGCCATTACTAGTAGGTTGCTCCTCTACTGCACAGTAGAATAACCCAGAACTTTAAATAGACTGATAACAAGGCCTCTCTGGAGCTTTTGGCTTCACTGGACTAAAGTGTGATTCAAGCTTCAACATATTTTCCTAGGGATAGAAGGAGAGGGAGATGGAGGAGGAGGAGGAGGAGGAGGAGGAGGAGAGGAGGAGGAGAAGAAGAAGAAGGAAGGAAGAAAGGAAGATCCATCACGTGGTTCCAAAGAATGGTTAAGAATAGGAGTCTAAGCTTGGGCGATCCGTGTTTAAAAAGCACTTGCTGCTCTTACAGAGGATCCATGTTTAATTCTTGGTACCCACAGAGTGGCTCTGATGCCCTTTTCAGCATCCTCAGGTACAAGGCATGCATGTATGTATGTGGCAGATATATATTTGATAGAAGAGACCAATAGGGTTGGGGAGATGGTTCAGTTGGTAAAATATCTGCCCTGCAAGCCTGAGGACCTCAGTTTGTATCCTTAGCACCATGTAAAAGCCAGGAGTGGTGAACACATCTGTAACTCTAGCAATTGGAAAGGCCAGGACAAGCAGCTATTCAGATAAGACAAGACAAGACAAGACAGACAGACAAAGCTAGCTAATCAGACGGCCCAGAAAATTGTTTAAGTGGCTCAGTGAGAAAGATATTAGAGGAAGACATCAGTGTTGACATCTACCCTCCATATGTAACACACTATGTATCCCCATAACATATATACACATGCATAAACATGCACTCACACATACACAAATAAGAATAATCCTAATTAAGTCTCTAGACTTAAGAAAAATATCCACGTGTCATTTACTAACAGAGACTGTCACAGTTTCACCTTTGTATGGGAAAATGTCAAAACCACAGGAAGCCTTAGTTGGTTGGTTGGTTGGTTGGTTGGTTGGTTGGTTGGTTGGTTGGTTGGTTGGTTGGTTGGTTGGTTGGTTGGTTGGTTGGTTGGTTGGGGGGTGGGTGGTTGGTTGTGGTGGGTTGGTTGGTGGTTGGGTGGTTGGTGGGTTGGGTGGTGGTGGGGTGGGTGGTGGGCTGGTTGGTGGGGTGGGTGGGGGGTTGGCGGGTTGGGTGGGTGGGTGGTGGGTGGGTTGGGTGGGTGGGTGGATGGAAGATAGTGGGTTGGTTGGTTGGTTGGTTGGGTAGATGGTGGGTGGGTGGGTTGGGTGGTTGATTGGTTGGTTGGGTAGCTGGTTGGTTGTTGGTTGGGTGGGTGGTTGGTTGGTTGGTTGGGTGGGTGGTTGGTTGGTTGTTGGTTGGTTGGGTAGATGGGTGGGTGGGTGTTTGGGTGAGGGGCTGAGTGGTTGTTTGGTTGGTTTGAGTTAAGGGCTCACTCTACGGCCCAAGCTCCTGCCTCTGCATCCCAAGTGCTGGGATTCCAGGTGTGAGTCACCACACATGGGCTTCCTCTGACCAAAGCAAGGTGGGACATTTTAGCCACTACTCATTCTAACAAGACAGTTCAACAAGTCTGCACCGAGGTGCCAAAGGAAAATGGCTGAGGGTGTGTGCTTCTCCTTGTGCTTCCAGAGGGTGTTTCTTGAAGCAGAAAGTGAAGAAGAGATCTTTGCCCATCTGGGATTGGACTACATTGAACCCTGGGAAAGAAATGCCTAAGAAGGAGCTGTTGAAAATGTTCTCTTCAGGTTAGACAAACTGCTCTGTTAGTAAAGATGGCTTGGGAAAGTCTGGGATTCTTTGGATCATAAGTATACTACGCAGAGAGAATATTCTAAAGCAACTTTGAAGTCTTGATAAACCAGAATGCAGCCATAGTTCACATTCTCAGGTCATTTGTCCTACTGCTTCATAGAATTCATAGTTTGTTTTACTGTCTGTTTCATTTTAATAAAAATGGTCTTGCCATTGGAGCATTATCCAGAGAAGTGCATCAACACCCACCTGTGTGTCTGAATCATGGCTCCAGCTGCATATGTAGCCGAGGATAGCCTTGTTGGGCACCAATGGGAAAAGCCCTTGGTCCTGCCAAGGCTCGATGCCCCAGTGTAGGGGAATGTCAGGGCAGGGAGGTCGGAGGGGTGGGTGGGTGGGAGAACACCCTTATAGAAGCAGGGGAGGGGGATGGGCTAAGGGGCTTATGGACCAGAAACTGGGAAAGGGGATAACATTTGAAATGTAAATAAAAATTATCCAATAAAAAAGGAAACAAAACAATGATATTTTTTGCTTTGTTCAGTTATTTTATTTCTAAACACAAATGAAAACATGGAAGAGGTAGAGCTTGTGGTTGATTTTGAAGGGACACGTGGGTGTAATTAGTACATCAGAGGTTCCCAAGAGGACCCTGGGTCCCCTCAGAAGTGCTGGGAGGCAGGGTCCTAGCTGTCTCTGCTGTGCTCTGAGCTGGTGCCTTTCTCATCCTGAGCTGTATCAGGGAAGCGTTCTCATTGCTCTCTCTTGGATGCAAAAGCAGTTTCCTAAACCATACAAGAAAGTCTTCCTTGTCCACTTCTTAAAGAGAGTGTGGGTTTCCTCACCTCAGGGAACACATGGAAGGGAGGCAGCCTCTAGAACATCCCTCACCAGATCTATTCTTACTTCCCGTTGCTTCCAGGAGGGCACAGGACAGAACCTATGCCCTGAAGGGACCCACAGGCCATCCGTTGTCATGGTGTTCCTCAGACCGCTGTAGAGCTGGAGGCAAACTGATGGGTATCAGCCTGTTCCCAGGAGATGAGGGCTGGAAGGGAGTCTTGCTGAGTAGAGAAAGTGAGGTCCCTCACCACAGGGGCCCCCCCATAGGATTCTCCTAGGAGAATGGTAGGAATCTAGCCTCACAGGTTACTGTATTTTTCCCCACAAAGGGTTAGTCAGCCTGACCCCTATGCCTATTCTTTAAGAAGTGCTTTACCATTTCCTAAGTCCTGGTCAAAAGACCAGGGTGGCCTTGGGTGGCAAAACGACAATCTGGTGTGCCCCCAAAAGATTAGACTATTTTCATACTATCACTCCTCTCAGAAGAAGCAATCCATCTGGGCCTGTCAGTCACTTGGCTATTTCACCTAAAACTGTGCTAAGGATATGGGAAGAATAACTAACTGTCTCTTTAAGAAAAGAGTGTGTTTTCCTTCCCAGAAACACCCCTTCCGTGAAGTCGCTTTTAGAACAGTTATCGCAAAGCTTTGACTGCTTTGTGAAATTAGTCAAATAAGCTTAACCTTTTTAAATAAGCTTTTCCTTTTAAAAAAAAAATCAAAGAGATTTTCTTACTTTTGAATATAGGCCATAGCCTGGACATGCTGTCTCTGGTGCTCTGGGCTTTTCTTGCTTTATCTCTGAAGCCATTTCCCTCCTCTTACCGTGTGATCCCTTGTCTGCCATCTGACTGCAGCCCTCGTGCCCAACCAAACAGGCCTGTTTTTCTCTCTGCCTAGACTTCCTCTCTTTCATGTATCTGGAAAGATTTAAAACTAATTTCTTTCTTTCTTTCTTTCTTTCTTTCTTTCTTTCTTTCTTTCTTTCTTTCTTCCTTCCTTCCTTTCTTTCTTTCTCTCTTTTTTTCTTTTCTGAAATGCTAATAAAATTATCTCCAAGCTGTTATCTGAGCTTTTGTTTCTTAATTATTTTATTATTAAGGCCAAGAGATTAATCCCAAATTCCCTGGTAACAGCCAGGCTGGGCTCAGGCAGTACTGGGAGAAGTGAGACTTCAATCGAGAGCACACAAAAGCAGCCCGAGCCCTTGGGAAGTGAGGTTGATAACATCAGTTCTGCCAGAGCCCAGGTCGCACCGGCATCCTGGCCACAGGCCCGAAGCCAGGAAGCACATGGGACCCTGAAGTGAACACGTGCATAGGGATGATTGAATCCAAACTCTTCCTAATACCTTAGGGGCTATAGGAGCAAAGACCTCGGGGAACCCGAGGGTTGGCTAGCTGGGTAATAGGACATGCTGGGAACCCCTGAGGAGACAGGCCTTCCCACTGCTGATGACTGACAGATGTCTCTCCAGTCACTTTAGCTCTATCCATCACTCCTTGAGCTTCCCATGCCTGTGTTTGGAGGTGAGAGAGAATCTGGGAGCACTGGTTTAACCTATGCCATGTAGTTGGTTGCCATTCGGCCAATAGACAGGCTTCTGTGGTCCTGCGTGAACCTTTGATGTAATAGCCCATGACTGGGGCACAAACCTGCATGAAGAGGTGCTGAGTGATCCTCTTGGGATGACGGTGGCCACACAGTCCTTCCAGGGAAGTCTGCTGTGGTCAGGGTGAGAATGAACATAGGGTCCCTTAAGGATAATACAAACTAAATTCAAGGAGTTTGGGGTCCCAGGATCAGAGTCTTCCAGTCCCCTTCCTTGCCCAGCCTAATTGGAGTTAGAGATGCCAGTCTACCACAGGATCTCAGGACCCCTCACGACCAGAGAAACCACTTCCTCAGAGCCCACTGAGGAGTGAACAAGGCCAGTTGATGGGTCAGAGCAGGGCCTGACTATCGCTCCAAATCCTGATCTTTTCAATATAACGGTTGTCAAGAGGAAGAGAATGGAAGGAAGAAGGAAACATGGCCACAAGACTGTCTGAGTTTTCAGCATGGAGGTCATTAACAGGCCACTAGATTAGTGGAGTCCCACTACACGGTAGGGAAAGGGTTTTAGCCCAAAGTGCTAGAGAGCACACACAGGTTCTGACCAGCGTCTGAGGAAAGGAGGCAGAAAGGAGGGAAAAGTTGCACCCTTAATGCAGGGAAAGACAACCCACAGAGACTTTGTAGGTCCATACAATAGCCGTTTATTTATTACAAAACAAGTCTTTGTACCAACAGAAATCCTGAACCTTGCGAGTTTAGTGAAAACAACTTGAAATGAAGATTCTAAGCAATCGACTGTAATAGAAGTAAGATGAAGAATCAAAAACAAAAAACAAAAAAGCAAAAAAAGCAGAAAAACAACAGATCATAACTTATTTTGTAAGTTACAAGGCTTACTCATCTGTGTATTTCAATCAGGCCTCACAGCTGCCCTTGGGGGTCAGTTTTGTAAGCATAAAACTGAAGATCTAGGTGACCAGCATTCTAGGCTGGAGCTGAAACCCAAATCTATCAACGCCACAGTCTCCTCAAGTTCTCAGGGAGCCCAAGGTCCTTCCCCATCAAATAAGAGAAGTGGACCTTTAGCATACCTGGGCATAGATAATTGAAGATGTTCAAATATGCTTATCTAAGACCTGGGCCCATGAACAACAGAAAATTGAATTTCAGAGGGGCTTTGAAAGGCAGCTGTTAACATGTGATGGCCATTAGGTTTATAGAACCATTTCCTGCTGCTCAAGAAATGGGACTATTTCTGAACAACCAGAGGCCCCATGAGAGGAAAGATGGTTCTCTGGGATATCGAGGTGGCTCATGGAGATTGTGGATGTTTTCAGAGATGCTCTGAGGCCTCAGCTCTCCCACTGTGAAGCACGGCCTGATGAAGCTGTCCCTAGATGTCCCTTGGATGGCAGGTATGGCTATCCCAACCCACTCCTTTGATCCTGTGTTCCTCTTTGGTCCTCTCCATGTCTCTCCCTCACAAACATCCTTTCGTTATGGTACTTCGAAGCAAATACCCCATTGCAAAGAAAAGTCATTAAAACATGCATATCAGTTTGTATTAGTTACTTCTCTCAGTGTTACAATAAAACCAACTTAAGCATGGAGATATTTATTTTGCCTCACAGTTTGAGGGTTCGGTCCATCATGGCAGGAAAGGCATGACAGCAGGAGAGTGAGGAAAGCTGCGATACACTTTATCTGTAGTCAGGAAGCAGATAGTGATGAATTCTGTGTGCTCGACTTGAGTTCCCTCTTATTTAGTCCAGAACTGCAGGCTATGGAATGATGCTGCCCACATTCAGGCAGATCTTCCTGCTCAGTTAAATCGTTCTGGAGGCGTGTCTCCTAGGTGATTCTAAATCCCATCAAGTTGACAGTGAAGATTAACCGCCCAAGACTTGAGCATCCTAAAGGTTAACGTGTAACGTGTAACACAGGTCTCTGCACTTGCGATTTGGAACTTGCTGACACCCAAGGACAAATGGTGTCCAGAGTTGAAGTGAGAAGACTGCTAGTGACAACTAGAGTTATTTTCAAATGTCAACAATTTAGATTGCAGGCCACTGAGAAACTTTAGACTTCCTTGTTGACTTCGTAACTATAGATAACAAATACCACAGAGTGGCTGCCTGACTTGATAGGCCAAGCGGAATGGGAAGGGGGTGAAGACCCGGGTAAGGAGGATAACTAATATCTCTAGTAGCTACTAAGTGGAAATCGCTTCCTTTATTCCTTTTGCAATTTCTCCAATGGCCAAATGAAGCACAGAATATTTGCCCCCCTTTTATAAAACCCAGAACAGGCTTGGGAAGGGTAGGCGAGCTCATCAGAATTCTCAGAAGTGCTCAGTGTCCTGTCTGACTAGGGGGGTCCATATCCCGTTCTCTGCCGTATGACACAAATCAGCCACATGCTTCCTCGTGTTGGGTGGGGCATGTATGGCTCCGTGTGAACTCTACCCTGAGATAGAAATGGCTTCTTTCACACGTCTTCTGTAAAGTTTTACTCATGTCCTAACTTGTGCCAAGCTGGCCTTGGTCAATGCACCCAGAAAAGCCAACTCCCACAGCTTTAATTTTTTTTCCTTTAAAGATAACAGTTGGAGCAGGTAGAGGAGAAGCCAGGACACTCAGAAGCCAAGCCATTTCCTAAAGGCAGACTCCTCTAGATTCACAAATAGGACATGTGGGGCTCATCTGGTGCACAAGCAACTCCCCCAGGTTGCATCGCTAATCACACTGCAAAGTCTGAGTTCGAACGAACCTTACTGCAGCCATCCCCTAAGGAGGCAAGGCAGCCAGATGTGTCCTGGATCTATAAATGAAATTGATGTGGATTGAGGGGCTGCTGGCCTCTCGCCTCTCCAAGCATGGACCCTGAGCACGGATCCCAGGTTTCCAGCCCCGTTCCAGCGCTGCATCTGCTCCCTGAGTCGATGACATCATTCCAGGCTCAGTCTGGGCACGAGCCACCAAAGGCCTCTTCTTCTCTCTACTTCTTCAGGAGGACGGTAGGTGTCGGGCAGGGGCTCCTCACTTCCTGAGACAGTCTTCACATATATGTGACCTTCTTGGGCACCTCGTGGGTTCATTTCACGCGTGGGTGACCGCCTAGGATTCTTGAGAACACAAACAGATTTTTTTGAAAGTGATGTAGCAGAGACTGCAGCTCCTGCCTACGACGAACTCAAACAACCATACTGATTCTTAAAGGGAAACAGCAAAATTCAGAGCAAACACTTAAAATGATGGCTGGCAAGACAGTGGGAATAGGGAGAGTAAGGACGCCAGCCATTGAGGGGCAGGAAACGAGTGACTTCATCAGTTGCCTGAGCGTGCTGTCTTCAAGGGTCTTCAGGCCATGCATCTCTCTCTGGCTAGTTATTGCTGGCAGACTGTCTCCATCTTTTAACTTTTAAACTATTCAAGTCTTTATATTCAAAGAGTGTTGTTCTGTAGGTTTTTATGAAGCTGGGTTTGCTATTACAGCCCACCAGTCTCTCTGCCTTGTGAGTGAGTAGGCTGTTTATATCTAACATGATCCGTTCCCTTGACTCTCTTTTTCAATTGTCCTATGCGTTCACTTCTCGTTAGTCTGCCCGTGCTTTATTTCCTGTAGCCTTTGGAACCTTACTAAGTTGAAAATGTTATGATTTACATCACAGATATATTTATTTTTAATTTAAAATCGTTTATGTGGATGAATGTTTTGCCTGAATGTAGATGCCTGGTCTCCAAGGAGATCAGAAGACTGCGGATAGGCCACTGTGAGCTGCTATGCGGGTGCTGGGACCTGAGTCCAGGCCTTTCTGAAAAAGCAGGAAGTACTTTTGACTGCTGAGCTGTCTCTTTAGCTCCACAATTAAACACTGATTATAGAGACACTAAAGGTACCAGGAATTTGGGGCGGCTGACAGCTTTATGCTGCTGACTCTTTCTGTCTAGGACTACAGTACATAACCACCATAACTTAGCTATTGTCGCATGTCTTCCCCTAAGTTTTATTATTTCCATGATCGGATTAGACATTTGATCAGATTTGTTCTTTAGCATTCTGGGTATTTTGTCACCACTGTAATATAGGATTTTATAAAATTCTTTTTTCTAGCTGGTAGCCCTTGATATTAAGAAATACATATTGCTTTTGAAATTTTTTTCAGTACTGGAAATCAAACCCAGGCCGTTGCTCCTGCACAGTGGGTTCTGTACCTCAAAGCTAAACCCTGATTATTGCTTTTATATACAAGAAACATATTTGACTATTTTTCTAAGCCCCGTAATCTATCTGTAGATTATTGAGTTTTTCTGTGCTGACAGCCATATATCACCTACAAATTATGATAATTTTACTTCTTCCTTTTCAATGTTATGTTTGCCTTTTCTTGTCCCATTGTGTAGGTTAGGACCTAAAGTCCAGTCCACTTGCTGGGGGCAAGTGATGGGTGTCCTTGATTCACTTCTGACCTTAAAGACGTATCCCCTTGGGTGTCACTTTTCAGGTTAAGTTCCTGTCCTAGCCTAGCTTTGAAAGTCCGTGTCAAGGGCTAGGAAGAAATGGTGCTTGCGAGCAAGTGTAAAGATCTGAGTTCGAATCCCCAGTTCCCACATAAAAATTGGACAAAGTACAAGCACCTGTAATCCCAGCACTCCTACAGGGAGTTGGGAGGCAGAGTCCGGAGAATCCCCAGAAGCCTGTGGGCCAGCATCAGTAGAGGAAAACAACAAAGATGTCCTTCTTAAGCAAGGTGGGTGGTAAGGAATGATACCTGAAATTATCCTGATTTCCTCTCACGTTCCATAGTATAAATACCCAAACATATGCATGCGCACACACACACACATTGTATACACAATAAACAAACAAACAAACAAACAAACAAACAAACAAACCAGCTTTAGCACAAGTGACTTATCTTTTAACAAAACCCCCTTTTCCTAGTAAGATAGCCACATATCTGTTTCTTTTGTCCATTAAATAAATTATATTAAGTTGATTTCCTTTTCTGCTGCTGCTACATTAATTTTCAGGACTGGGCACAGAACCCTGTGACTTCTGTGCTCTAGATCAGCACTTTACCACTAAGCTACAACCCAACCCCTGAATTCCCGATGTCAAATCAGCTTTGAACTCCTGTATGTCAGTAGACACACCAAATGCCTCCTTTGTGCTTTCACTGGATCTGGTGGACCTCCCTGCCACAGGGTCTCACCTCTGCACAAGTGACGCTTAAAAACCCTCACGTTGCTACACTTTCAGTCACTCTCAGGGTTTATAACCAAAAGTGCTTACCTCGGATATCTTGGGATTGTCATAGAGTTCTGAAATTTCACATGGAGCCTCAGTCTCCTAAAATGGTTAAAAATAAATACATGAATAAATAGTAAATGTATGCATGTACATATGTATGTATGTATGTATGGATGTATGTATGTGTGTATGTATGTGTGTGTATGTATATATGTATGTGTATGTATGTATGTGTGTATATGTATGTACGTATGTGTGTATGTATGTATGTAAGTATGTATGTATGTATGTATGTGTATGTGAAGGGCCAGAGCTGTAACCATTCAAATCCTTGTGTTTTAAACCACCGTGCACATTAGAATTGCCAGAAGCCTTTAAAATAGAGGGAACACACCTCAGAGCCCACCTCCAGCAAAATAAACAGATAGACTCAAGAAGTGTCAGCCCGGGGCTGACATGGGGAAGAGCAGAGCAGGAGCAGACCTGAAACCAGACTGGCCATGGCTTGATAACTGGGTCCTCTGCGCTCTACCTCTACAGTAACGCATATGTAGTTAGAGCAATGCCCCTGTGCACTTGTAGTGGTTCCAGGTGCCAGCCACCAACGGGGAATCTTAATAGGAAAATGGAGATTCCAGAAGCCAAAGGTTTTAAACGTCGTTTTGAGCAGCGTGACAGAGCCTCGAGCCACCCTAACTCATCCCACCCCTTTGCTCGGTGTCTCTGGGCTGTGTACGCTTCCCACCGGTGATAGCTCACAGGGAGGTCGAGAGACGTCGTCCACATGTATTGATCTACTTCAAGCAATTCCACCTTATTATTAATTAAGGATGCTGATCTATCAGAGTGACTAATGCACTGCTGTCATAGTTCGGTGTGCGTAGTACATGTAGGGTTCAGTAAGGCTCAAAGGTCGAGTGGAAGCTAGATGGCCTTGACTACTAGATGACCCTTTGTGAACGACGTGCAGGGACTATTTACATGATAAAAGTATGTGTTGGGTTGGGAGTGCAGCTCAGTGGGAGAGTTCATGGGAATACATGGGATATCCTGGACTTGATCCCCCACTACAATCAAACCAAGTACCCCCCCCAAATGCTTTTGGAACAATAACCCCAGAAATTCATTCATTCATTCATACATACATTCATTCAATTTTGTTTTTATGTGTGTGAGTGTCTGCCTACATGTATGACACATACATGTGGAGGTCAAAAGGTGTTGGATCCCTCGTGACTGAAGTTACAAGGTGGCTGTGAGCCACCGTGTAGGTACTGGGAACTGAACCCCAGTTCCTCTGGCAGGTCAACTAATGTTCTTAGCCACTGAGCCATCTCTCCATCCCCAGAAACTCCTGATTTAAAGAGCAGCAAAAGTTAAATGATTGCCTACATACATAATACCACCATCACCCGTAATACTTAATGTGTATCCAGTTCACAGCTTGTCAGTGCCCATACTGTTAATGCCCCTTGTCTACGGCCATTCTTACACTGTTCCCACCACTTAGCATAGGGAGTGTCTACATTTATGGCTAGGTTTCATTGTTGTTGTTTGTGGTGCTGGGGTTGAATTCCATACCCTTGGATATTTTAGGCAAGCGCTGTATTGAGAGTTACACTCCTGACCAGAGAGGGGAGTTTCATGACACTTTATAGAGCTGAACTAACCAAGGCATAGGTGCTAAGTCACCTGTCCAGGTTCACTCACATAGATCATACTATTCAGAGCCTGGATTAGAAGCCAGGCTTTCTCTCTCCCCTGGCAATATAAAAGCAGCCATGATTGTTCGTACATAGAGAGTGAAATTGGAACCCAGAAACCATCTGACACATATCATACTGGGAAGCCATGTCGGAAGGGATGCCCGGGGTGCACATGTATCCTCTTGTATGTAAGTCATGCCCATTTAGACACAGGAGTGGGCCAGGTTATGGTCTTATCGTACTCCTCCCATAGACACTTCATGTTCTTACCATTGGATGATGGGGCTCGTGCCCTTTCCCTCCCTCAGTGTAGACGACACCCCCACTGCACAGATACTCCCTCAGTGTGGACGACACCCCCATTGCACAGACACTCCCTCAGTGTAGACGACACCCCCACTGCACAGACAAATGTTTACATCAGTCATCCCTCTCCATTCCTACTTTTTGCCACCCCAAATGTCATCTGATGGCCAGACTTGCTCAAGCAGCCAAGAAGTTGCGTGCAAATGAGCTCTGCCTGAATCTACTGACAAAGAACATCACAGAGCAGAAGCGTCTTCTGCCTCGTCCTCGGAAGCAGCACAGGTCCTGAGTTCTGACACGCTTACGCCCGACCGAGGCCAGTGCACTGAGGTACCGACTCAAGCTACACATTCACAGGCCGAGAAGCAGCCATCACACTCAACGGGCTCATCTCACCTCAATGGGCCCATCGGTGGTTCTTCTTCGCTGGATCAGGGTAAACAGCAAGGCTACCAGCAGAGCTGTGGCCAGCAGGGATGGGATTCCAGCTGCCAGTCCAACAGACGGACCACAGTCCTGCCACACAGAGATAAAACGGAGTCAGAAAGGCCCAGATTCTTTGAGAATAGAGGATACAGCAGGCATTGTAGCACACGCCTTTAATCCCAGCATCCGGGAGGCAGAGGCAGGCGAACTATTTGAGGCCAGCCTGGTCTACAAAGCAAGTCCAGGACAGCCAGGACCGATTACACTGAAAACCCTGTCTCAACAACAAAACAGAATAGAGGATACACCCAGTGATTAAAACAAACAAACAACCCTCCCCCCAACAATCACGTTCACTTGGGGTTCAGTCTTGGCAAGACAAGGGCTTCCCCTTCCACTGGTGCTCTTACTAGGATATTCATTGCTACCTATGAGGTTGGAGCCCAGGGTCAGTCCATGTATAGTCTTTGGGTAGTGGCTTAGTCCCTGGAAGCTCTGGTTGGTTGGCATTGTTGTTCACATGGGGTCTCGAGCCCCTTCAAGCTCTTCCAGTCTGGGGAGGGGGAGGGGTGAAGGGGATGTTGGCCCGGAAACAGGGAAGGGGAATAACAATCGAAATGTAAATAAGAAATACTCAAGTTAATAAAGATTAAGGTATCAACAGTATTCATATTGATAATTGTTAGTAATTTAAAAGTACTTTAGTTATTAATTCTTATGGTGTTTTAAAATGGGATATCCATAAATGTTTTAAATTATCTTATTAATATAATTGTACTTAGTAGAACTAATAATGTAGAGAATTGGTTTGTAAAAGATAGCAGCCATGGGGTTGACTATATTAAAACAATCTATATCCCATTAAACAAACAAACAAGAAAAGTGCACGGGCCCCAGATGCATTGAAGAAATGAAATATTTCAAAAGATATTTGTACTGCATGTGACTGACGACTTGCTCTCCTAGGACCTAATTTAGATAGTTTAAGTCTGTTTGGGGCAGTGATGTGTGCTAGAAAAACAAGACAACTGATTTGAACAGGAGCCTCGCAGAACAGAAGCACAAACTGCCCTTCAGAAGAAGAAAAGCCAAGGCACAGTTCAGAGCCACAGTTAAACGCCGTGTTCACCTTCAGTCTGGAAAGGTCAGCTTTTTCCTTTTGTACTGTGGACAGTGGTTAATGCAGACATTTACAACTAGCCAAAGTGCAGAGAGCGTGTGTCTGTGGAGTGCTCGGTTGTGACTGGGATTTTTATATTTTGTTTCCTCCCCTAAGGCTCAAGAGATGTTTCTGAAGAGTGGGGAGAAAAGGTAGAAGGGCCAGAAGTCAAGAGAGACTGTTGTAAGACCCCAGAGTGGCCTTACCTCAGGAACACAACCCACAGAGCACAGATTGACAACGTGACTGCTGCAATAGCATGAGGGTGTAAGGTTTTTAATCCATGTACGTGGGGTTGCTCATCCACACAGGGAGAGGCAACCCGGAACCCAAAAAGCACACAACTCTTACTTGTTACAGAGGGCTGACTTCAGCAACAGGGTTAGCTCACCTATTCTCATTGGTAGGACACAGGACAAAGAATCTGGTCAGGTATTGGCTGGCCTGTTCAAGGGGCTGTTCTTGGCTCAATTAGTCACTTTCCTGGTCCAGCCCTTCACCTGGCCTTGAAGAATAACTGGGAAAGGGATGACTTGGCACGGCCCTTGGGGTGGGGTGGTGAACTGGGTGGTCAGGCAGGGTCAGGATGACATCTTGCGGTTGTTCTTGGAATTTACCACAGGGAGGGGTAGGGGGTCTTTCCAAGAACAGTCATTATGGCTTAATTAGCTTAGTCTTGATCACCAAAACTTTATCATATCACTGGGCATCCTGACGTCAGATGTATCTCTCAGAAAGGTCACAAGTTTGTCATAGGCACCCTGTCCACCAGATGCAGTTCTTGAAACCTTGTTTTTACAACTTTGTTTCTCATGTCTATGAAACTATGAAAATTTATTTCTTCAAGACTAAGGGAAATAGGTGTCTTATCCTCAAGACAGGAGCATCCCACACATGAACTCATGACAGCTGTGTTGTCTGCACATGATCCAGTTAGTCAACAGTCTAGCAGAGCTCAAGGTGGGGCACATGGGCTCCCACAGTGGGCTCAGGAGATGCTAGCAGTTAATGGCTTTCAGCAGAGGGAGAGCCAGTTTTCTCTAGAGGTTTGGTCCCTGGTAGGTTGGCCATACTCCAGCGGTTGGCTCCAAAACTGTGTATTAGGGTGGCATGGATTGGATTAACAGTTATTAAAACAATTAAAAGGACATGAAGTTCCAAGGGGGTGTAGGGGAATTTAAGGGGAGCTGGAGTTGGGAGTAGGGGATGAATATATTGAAATGCATTGTGCACACTCACAGAATTCTAAAATAACTAATAAAAATATTATATTAAAAAGAATAACAGAAACATAAAACGTCAGTGTTGTTCGTATATCCCAGCCATCTGTTATTATTTTGAAAACATTTATATTGAACGCACGATCCAGTTTTCAAGTGACCACTTTGATCTGAATGGTAACAGGCCCACTACACGGTCTCAGGGATGCAGATTTTTCTGGAAATAATAAAGACAATATGCAAATTCCCATAAACATGCTACAAATATAACACTAGTGGGGTGTGATTTTTATGAGAGTGTAAAAACTGGCGTGTCACAAATACACAGAATGAGGCCTGTTTGCAGAATGTTATTTCACACATAAAACTGGATGCTCAGATCAAGACCTAGAATTATCCCCATCCCTTACATGTGACCACCATCCTGAAGTCTATCACTGTAGATGCTTCTTGTCTGGTTTCCACCATGCAGAGGCAAACATAGGCATGGACTCTTCTATCCCTGGCTGCTTCTCTCCATGCTCTGTGAATTTGCTGGAGTGTGTGTGTGTGTGTGTGTGTGTGTGTGTGTGTGTGTGTTTGCTTGCTTTTTATCTACTTATTTATTTAATGTGTTCGTGCACTTTATGCATGCAGGAGCCTTCGGAGGCTAGAAGAGAGCATTAGAGACTCAAGAACAAGGTTACGGGCAGTTGTGAGTCACCACGTGTGTGCTGGGAACTGAACAGGGCTCTTAGGTAAGCGTTCTTCACTGCAGAGCCATCTCTCCAGCCTCAGGGCCTGTGATTTCACTGTCTCTCTGTTGTTTTTGAACAGGGGTCATGGGAATAATGATTGAGTCTAGTCCCGGGCTTGAGGACAGCTCACACGTCAAACTTTAATCCTCAAAATAAATGCAAGAGATAGGGCACTGTGCCCTCATGCTATGGATGACAGAACCAAGGCTTGGTCACGGGAGTGGACACTTACTGTGGCTTTGGCACTCGTGGCAACTGGAGAGGAAGTCTGTGTGAAAGGAGAATAGGCTATATAAGAAAACGAAATTTGTTGAGCACACACCATGCAAAGCATCCCGTCAACCATGAAGTCAAATTCCTGAAGAACACCTTTCCTCTAACCGACGAACAGCAGCGACTACAAACACAGCCTTGTGTGGCTGCTTCCCAGGTAAGAATCAGAGTGAAATTAGACTGCAAGGAAAACGAATCCCCAAAGTCAAATGACACTGTCAATATCTTGGGATCACACGAGTACCAGCGAATCACCGTAATACATTCTACGCTCCCGTCTCTAGCCTTCATGCTGGGGCCAGCACACTTGTCCACTTGCCCACTTGTCCCCACTGGGAGAGAACAGAAACCCTGCAGCACGGCTTCAGAAGCAAACTCCTAAGAAAGCCATGTCTGCTTCCAAACGCACAGCAGAGCAAGTGGCATCTGAGGGTCATTCACGGGCCTGGGTTGTGTCCACCCTGAGCAGTACATTACATCATCCTGGTTGACACCTCAGCTTGAGGAAGGAGAGGCGCTACCTGCCACTCCTGTCTGAGGTAGTGCAAGTGCATCTCTGAGGACAAAGCAGCTGTGTACTCTGTTACATGGAGTCCCGTGGGTCCTGGGCCCTCTATGGTAGGATACTGGCCCATAGTACATGCAATTCCTCTCACGATAAACAGAGATATAATGATCGCAGGTTGGAGGCTTACTCTGCCGGCAGTAGGAGGCTTCTTCCTCTGCACAGAAGCTGCAGAGCCTCATCTCATTAACCAGGGTAAGCAGTGGCTAAGGGGATAGCTCAGAGTCTAAGCTTTAGGACCAGAGTTCAGATCCCCAGAAACCATGTAATGTCTGGTGGAAGTCATGACCTCCCGTAATTTCAGGTTCAGATGGCAGAGAAGGGATTCCTAGAGCAAGCTGGCTAGGGAGACTAGCCACAGCCATGCCAGAAAGCTCTGGGTTTGATTGAGAGACCTTGCATCAATGAATAGGGCAGGAGAGTCATGGAGGCTGATTCCTAACATCAACCATGGACTTCCACATGCACACACACGTGCATGCACACACACACACACACACATACATGCAAAACATGCATACATTTTACTGCATACCACATATATGCATATGAAGATTGAAAAAAGAAAAATAATCAAAGAGGGACAGTAATAGCTACCTCTGAGGATTTCTAGGGATCATATGAGTACCACAATCATTATGTCATTCCTTTAAAGTGTTCACAACACCAGTGGGGTCTGTTTTTATCTAATCCTCCCAGTGACCTTGATGACCACAGTGGCCATGGATAACCTGAACTCCAGCATTTGAACTCCAAAACAGGTCTCTTTACTCCCTCATGGCTGGTGGCAGAGTGGTCTGTTGTTCATGACATGACTACTTTCACATAAACACAAGCACACAGACTCTCATACTGGGATCCTGCAGTGTCCTGGTGCAGAGTATTGTCTTTCTGAGGATACTGGGAAAAGTCTACTATAATTTCAGGTAAGGCATCCTGTTTTCAAAGTATAGAAATTCACTTGTTAGGACAAAAGATAAAAATGTATCAGAACACACCTTAAATTTCAACACTTGGAAGGCAGAGAGATCTTGAGTTCAAGACTATCCTGGGCTACAGGTAAGATCCAGTTTCTAAATAAATCATTTTTCCCCAAGACAGGGTTTCTCTATGTAACAAAACCTCACTGTCCTGGACTCACTCTGTAGACCAGAATTCACAGAGAATTCACTCTGGCCTTGAATTCACAGAGATCTATCTAACTCTACCTCCCAAGTACTGGGATTAAATGTGTGCGTCACCACTGCTGGCTCTAAATAAATAATTTTAAGGGAGTTAACACCTAGAACATAGAGGCAGCTAGTGGAGCCCAAGGGCTGGTGAGAAGCTGGCCTCTCAAGATCCTGAAGGTAGCAGGGAGAGCTTGGGATGAGGCTTCCCTCTCTCTCTGTCTCCTAGGCAGCATGGCTACCTTCCCGTTCACATCCCTTTCTCCTGCTGGGATTCCTGCCCTTGTGAGCACCTGTCAATTGCATGGGTAATGCCTGTGGAGCATCCACTGTGTGCCAGGCTGTCCCAAGCCCTTCTCCCATATTGACTGACACACAGTTCACAACACTGAGTGAGGCAGGGCCAACCTGACCTCCATTTTACAGATGAGAAGGGCAAGGCACAGGGAAGTGAAGTGCTTTGCATAAGGTGTCACAGTCCTAGGTTACATGGATTTGGCAATAGCTTTACCTACTGAAAATGCTCATTCTAGATTGGCCCAATCACTCCCTTCCCACACTCCACACTAAGAAGCTAATCTCCAATGCAGATATAGTGGCACATGCCTGTCATCCTTGCACTAGAAGGTGAAAGCAGGAGCACTGCAGGCTCGGGGCCAATCAGATCTACACCAGGAGCTCTTGTCTCAGGAAAAGAAGCTACAAGCTAGTCTTATCTGTAAGGATGTCCACCACACAGTTATTGCCTATCTGGAACTCATTATATAAACAAGCCACTTGAAGACTAACGTGTGACTATCATCTCTTGTGGTTATAAATATTGACGGGAAATATTTAAGGTACAAAACTATGCGTAGAGGAAGAGCTCGTGGAAGGAAGAAGTCTGAGTACATGTAAAGTCAGACAGCAGGGGGCGCTGTTGCATGTAAAGTCAGCAGGGAACGCTGTTGCGTATATAAAGTTAGACAGCAGGAGGCGCTGTTGCACAGTGTTTTCTGCCGATGGAAATTTAGGGACTTGGTTTTCTTTTTCAAAATGTACATTTATACTTGTTGTTGTTGCTGTTGCTGTTGCTGTTGCTGTTGCTGTTGTTGTTGTTGTTGTTGTTGTTGTTGTTGTTGTTGTTGTTGTTGTTGTTGTTTAAAAACCCACAGGGTGGAAAGAGAGAACTGACTCGCTCCAGTATGTTGCCTTGACCTTTGTACACATATCATGGTATCGCCCGCACACACACACACACACACACACACACACACACACACACACCAGAGAGAGAGAATAATTTAAATTAAAACAAGCATTGCTCAACACAGACTACACTTTCTATTCAGTGCGCATGGCGCAGGGTTCTGGAGTCCCACTGTAAGTCCTGTGACCTCCACTGAGGAGTCAGGTCTCCCATAACGCGGTCTTACTCTACTTACTGTATTCGATGGCAGTGTAAAGTTCAGTGAAAAACTCTGCAAGAGAGAAAAAGAACATTAAAACTCCCAGGAACAATTAACGACCTCCCGAACCTCTGCCTCCAAGCCATAGCAGATGTACTGAACCCGGAAATGGGCTCCACCGGGCCTCTCAGTTCCCAGCCTCAGAACAGTCAGTCCAGGAGCCTGGGGCGGTGGAGAGCGCTGCCCACGGTAGTGAGCCTTCTCCCTCTCCAGCTCCCCAGCCAGGAATAGACTGAGGAGCTCATCAACGCACTGAAAATTGACTTGTCCCAGAATGCCTTTCAAGGGGAGGATTGTGGGAATTTAGGGGTACTTAGTACGGTTTTCAGCGTAGAGCAGATCAGCTCCCCCAAGTGGAATGGTTCAAGCCCTAACTATTAACCACCTACCGGGAAAGTTAACCAGAGAGAGATGAGGCTGCGGTGGTGTGGTGACAGAGGGAGTAGGATGGGAGGGGATATATACCCAGTGAGGGTAGCAGTGAGTTGAACTTAACCCAGCTCTCCCTGGGACTCATTCTGCATCTCGCTTACCCTTCCCAATTGTGCACGATCAATATATGAACTTTCCACCAACCACCCCACCCCCTGCATGCCGAATTCCCCACAAATGCCTCTTATTAGGATCAGGTCCTGCCAAGGCCTCTGGCAGCTCCTTTATGCCCCCGCCCCATTCCTGATTGACACATTTTTCTAACAGCATCAAGTTCCTTCCCTGCTGCTGGGAGAAATGGGTGGACCGGCGCCATGGCTGTTTCTTCTTTCTACCTTCCTGGTCTGAGGTCTCTTCTAGTCCGGTCTCCTGGCACCCCTGCTCTTCCTGCCTCCCAGCTCTTGATCACCCCCCACCCTACCCCCCAGCACCCCAAAACTGGATCTGTTGCTCAATCAGCAAACATTTGCTAAATTTTCATATTAAATGTTTTCTGACGAGAAAACTATGGATCTGGGGGCAGAGAAGTGGCTCAGCGGGTAAAAGCACTTGCCACACAAGCCTGGTGACCTGGGTTGCATCCCTGGGGCCCACACAGAGGTGGAAAGAAGAGAATCAACTCCACGGAGCTGTTCCCCAGCCCACACACAACTGAAAAGACACAAGAACACCTCTCCCCCACTAATAAGTTTTGATCAAAAATTAGAAATAATGAAAAAGATTAAAGTATCATAGGACGTCTGAAATGTCTCCAAGTGCAAAAGACCTCATTGCACAGGAGAGGAGAGATGGGCTCAGGGACTCCTGAGAAGTCACGGCAGGAGCGGGTGAGAGCAGTTTTAGCTCCTCCCGGAGAGCGGGCATCTTGTTCTGGTCCTGGGCCCAAATCAGAGAGCTTGAAGCCTGGCACAGATCACAGAACCTCACAATTGCAAAACCAAGAAAACCCACTCTCCGGTGGGCTGGAAATCACATGGACTAAAAAATGGGAACTTCCCAACTCCACCTTAAAGATTGGATCCTTTATTAAGATGGCCCCATCTGGTTCATACATCACAATGGTGACTTTGCCCACTGCTCTGCCACTTGGTAACAGCGCCTTTTTCCAAGGGAAGCTCCCAAGACCCGGGAACAGCAATGAGTCATCACACAGCTAAGTCAGCTGTCACAAGAACCAGAGTCCTCTGGTGACACTTCCCTAAGGATCCACAGGGGTTCCCTGAAACACCTCAGTTTCTGAGGTGAATCAACAAACTCCTTCTGGACTGCTAGAGCCAGGATGGCACTGGGACTCTCAGGTCAGGGGCTTCTTGCCCAAGAGCCCTTCACGCTGATGCTACCCGAGCCTACAGGTGCCCAAGGACACTCGCTGATCACCATGGTGATGCAGCTGTCCAGACTTATCTCATCAGTAGTGATGTCAGGAGGCCACAGACAAAGCTTCCTTTGGAGGAGATGGAGGAGAAAGGCTGCAAACAGCAAGAGGGACTTTGCGTGCGTTGTTTACCGACATTCGGGTGACGAAGGTTTGGGCCAATTTCAGAAAGACTTTCATATTTTGTAGAAAACAGTGCCATGCTGTCATGGTGAGGAAAACATGGCCCGGAGCCCTCTAGAGACGCAGCTGGCAGGAGGGGGTGGTGCTGAGGTAACCCTAGGCTTCGAGTCACCTGATCTGGGTGTGGATACAGCCCCTGGCACTTGGAAGTTGTGTGGTCTTAGAGAAGGCAAGCTTTCAGGTCTCCATAACCTCATGCCCCACTCTGTCCTGCTAGACTCAGTTTTCCCATACTGGAAATGGGTCACTGCTCATCCTACTCACTTCCCAGAAAACGTCTGAGGGACGCACTGTCTGTGGCAGCTCCTTCCAGCCTGCCAATGTTCTGGACTGATGGAGCTCCCATGACGTCATGCTCTTTAAGGTCTGTCTAGCACAGAGCTGGCGTAGAGAAGCCACTCAGCAGGTGCTTGTCGGGTGGAGTCGTTAGCCTCAGGCGTCCACAGAAAAGAAACCAAACTGTCTATCAGTGTCACCTATAGAATGTTTCTCAGGGCCCTGCGTTGAGGTTTGGTCTTTTGCTATGGTCTGTGATGCTAACTGTTGGCGCCCAAGGCCCGGATGCTCCCATGGACGAGAGAATCTGCACACACACACAAAGTAATGCCGTGCGACCTTTCTTCTTAAGTTAAAGCTATTGGTTGAATAAAGATGCCAACGGCCTATAGCTGGACAGAAGAGGGGTAGGTGGGGTTTCAATTCCTGGTGGGGGAGGGGGAGGGAGCAGAGGAGTGTCAGAGGAGGATGGAGAAAGGGAGAGAAGGAGAGAAGAGAGGGCACCATGGGGGAGGTGAGTCATGGAAACATGGCCATGAGGGCTGGCCAATTGGAGTTAGGAATGGCCCAGTTGGAATATGGCAAGTCATACCCGGGGTTATTGACAGGGAAGTAGACATTACAGCATAGAGGGTAGATCTCTGCCCAGCTCTAATGCTGATTAAGGCTTATTATAAATATAAAAGTTGAGTGTCCTTTATCTGGGAACTGAATTATCAAAGGTGGGGTAGAAGCCCCGATCGGAGATTAAATTTCTACTACAACGCTCTTGGCCTCTTCTGTGGCTCAGTATCCCTCATGAGTTTACTACTTGTGAAGGGAAGAGGCAGCAGGCAGTGACCGCCATGGACATTGCTCTGGTGACTTCCTGTGAAGACAGCGCTATTTCCCCCGAAGCCCAGGTGAGGAAACCTGACACAAGGTGAGCTTCCTTCCAGAGGTCAGTGGCAAACACTGGGCTAGGTTTCAGGTTTTCCTAACTCCTGTGACCCCCCCCCATCCCTTCTCTTTAAGTCCCTTGTGAGGTCTGCAGTGGTTACGTACGGCACATGTCCTTCAACATAATGCCCTCCAAGCCACCCAGGGCTGTGGCAAACCTTGGAATCTCCTCAGTGAAGGCAGGAATATTGTACACACACACACACACACACACACACACACACACACACACACACACACACACATATATTCAATATAAATACTCCCCATTTATACATACACATGTATAGAATATATTTAACATAAGTGCTCTAGTAGCTTATCCACTGTCAGTCACCTGTGTTATTTTCAGGGAAGTTCACAGGTTTTAGTGGCATTGAACCAGAAATGCTTTGGTTCATAAACTACCACAGTATACCCCCCAACGACTCCATCTTGGCGCAGACTGACTCTGAGATCATTATATTAATGAAAGAGTCAGAGACTCTCTGCTGAAACAAATCTAATTTCCAGATATATATGATATATATATATACATATATATATATATTGTGTGTGTGTTACTTCTAGAATAAGTAGAAAAATTAGGGCTTATAAACTAGTGTTTATAGCTAAAGCCATCCTAATTTTTAAATTGTGTGTAATATATTATTTTTATTATGTTATATACTATTACATTTTTTTATGCTATATATTACACACAAGGCCATTTTCCTATAAATGCATAAGGTACTTTAAGCATGCCCCTGCGGCCTTACTCTCCTGCCTCTCACCAGTTCCAGACAGTTTCACTTCTACTTTTAAGCACCCACACACACATATGTAAAATAAACATGTAAATATATATACATATATATACATGCATGTACACACACACACACACATATATATAGAGAGAGATGATTTTATGCATCTATGAAGTCTAGAACCCACACAAAGGAAAAAGCCCCCTGATTTTTCTCCTGGTTTAGCAAACTTCCCTGACTAAGTCCCATCCAGATGCGCATCACACATCAGTAAGAAAAGGTGGAGTCCTCACTGCCGAGAAAGCATCCGGCAGAAGACAGAGCGAGGACAGATGAGTTCACTGATCTGGAGCCAAGGCTTCCTTCCACAGGGAATGAGGAGAGTTGAGCCACCTCTCTTGAATCTCCCCGTGGGAGGAAGAAAGGCTTTGCATCAAGTAAAAGGTGAGATCAGCACATATTGGATGAGACTTTTTAAAAAATTTTTTCACCTAGGAAAAGAATTAAAAGCCAACTTCCAAGACTTTGTTGTAATAATATAATAAGTTACATATGTATATGTATACAATAGATTATATGGATTGAACTGGGAGACTTGAGCCTTCCAGTCTTGGAATTGGTTTACAGTGAGAGAAGGAAAGGTTAGGCTGAGAAAATGCTAACCCTTACTTACCATTTCTGACAGGCTCCCTTGGCGAGCTTCTCTCTCACTGGCACTGTAGATCTGTGTCTCCCATTTGTAGGACACCAGCTGGGAACAATGGGGAGGCAGGGCTAGAGGTGCTCCCAGGAAAGCCCTTGCCACGCCATGTATGGTCAGGGGAGTAGCCAAGCCCACGGACGAGCTTCCCCTGCACACTGCATGTGGCCTGTCTTCCTTCTCTTTGTCTTTATTTTCTGTCCTTTTTACTTTGTAGCAGAGAAGCCACAAGCTGGCCAGAGAGCTTGGAGCTCTGGCAGCTGCAGCTCATTAGAAACTGGGTGACGGGGCTAAAGAGGTGGCTTGGCGGTTGAGATCATATACTACCCTTGCAGAGGTCCAGAGTTCGGTTCCAACCATTCCCTTTTGACAACTCACAACAGCCTGTGACTACAGTCCCCAGAGACCCTATAGGTTCTTCTGACCTCTCCGGACACAGTCACACTACACAGTGTGTGTGGGGTGTGGGGTGTGGGACAAGAAGACTGAGGGGAACTACTCCATTCCCCAGCAGTCGGCCGTCACACTAAACACATTCCTAGCCATGACGTGGGCAACCTGACATCCTTATTAGCACAAGAAATGGCTGCACGAGGTGCTGAGGCTGCTCTGTGTGACGTGGGGCTGTGGCTTCCACAATGAACAGCACACCTGGTAGTCTGTGGCCAGCCTGGGGACAGGTTTGACTTCCAGCTCTCCTGCCTTGCATGAATGCAAGTCTCCTAGAGCTGAGGCTTCTTTCAATAGTTTATGGTTTCTGTCTTGAGTTTGCCTCATAAAAGAGTGAGTGGTAGGGCTGGAGAGACAGTTCAGTCAGTAGTGTGCCTGCCTAGCACTGGGAGGGAGGGGTCAGAGATAGGAGATCACTAAGGCCTGCCTCTGGAACTCACTGACCGACTGGCCTAGCTGAATTGATGAGCTCCAGACTCATTAAGAGACTCCATCTCAAAACCTAAGGTGCAGAGAGATAGGGAAAGCCACCTCATATCAGCACTGACCTCCAGCCCTCCACACGTGCACACACAGAGAGACACGCACATGCGTGCACATGCACACACATGCACGTGCACATGCACACACGCACACACACGAGCACTGTACACCATGTGTACACAAGCACACAGAAACAGTGAATGGATAACAAAAAAAAAGAATTATAATAATCTGATCAGTTAATAAAAACCACCAAGAGAAGACCGAAAAGAGAGGCAAAGAGAGTTGGGGCACAGAACTGTAGGCGTGGCATGCGTGCTGACTTCCGCTTGGTGTGCACTCAGAATCACAGGCTGGCGTGAACACGGGCACAGACTGCACGCTCGCTGTGCATACGAGGCGGTTTGATGTTACACTGGAAGGGACCTGGAATGCCTTCAGTTGGGTGAACTTTTCATCCCACCTGTATACCTCAATCCCATTGGGGACTCAGAAGAATTTCCAATGCCCAGGCTTTCAGGTTTACCTTGAGATGAGCTGAGTGGGGTCAGGGTGCTTCCTGGATGCTGATGAACAGTCAGAGCACCGGCCACTGCTGTTACCGTCAGTGTGCAAGGCACTGGGTCCCTCTACTGAACAAGACCTATATGGCCTCCTCTGGGGGCTTCCAGTTCCCAAAACAACAGTGAGTGTCTGAACTAAAAATACTGGTATCTAGAAGTCTCAGAGTCAACATAGTTGACTAGTCAACATAGGTCAAGTCACAGCTGCCTCTGTAGAAAGTGAATCCATTTATCCGACCTCCATCTCTTAATCTATAGACTGGACGTTTAGCCAACGCAACTGTTCCAAGCCAGGCTGCTAAACTTTTTGCAAGACATAGAATTATATAGACGGACCTGAGAACTTTACCATCATCCAAGCAAAGAACCATGTCCTGTGTCCTATGTCCTGTGTCCTGTGTCCTGTGTCCTGTGTCCTGTGTCCTGTATCCTGGCTATGGGTGTACAAGACCACTCAGGTCCTTTCTGGCTCTTTTCACTATGTATTTACTGATTCCCAACTCTCCCTCTGATGGGTTCGCCATCTCTTCAGAAGAATGGCCGGCACCTTGAGTTGAGTGGCATTTCAGTCTAACCATCTTGTACCAGGCATTATCGCCTGGATGTGGTGGGGCATGCAGAGGAGAGTCAAGGCACCAGGCTCTGGGAGACAGCGGGTTGCTCCTGGGGTTTCAACAACAGGATTCCTGGACAGCCAGACCCCTGAGGGTGTCCTAGGAAAATGTGCTCTAAAACGTCTCACCCTTTGCCAACAGATCAAGACTCTGGTTCTTGAAGGAGGAAGTGCTCGGTCTGGGTAAGCCACACGCCAAGGAGACTGCTTCATGGCGTCTCCAGGGCGCGTCCCTCCGGTGCTCAGACGGGGGTTTGCAGTGTGCACTTGAAAGTGTTAAGCCAAGGAAATGGGATGCATGAGGTAAACAGGTTCCCCTCCTCTGGAAGCACAGATGCTCCATAATGGATGAGGCAGTTGTGCCCGACAGCCCTACTGCAAGTTACAAACATCATACGTCAAAAACCTCCCAACCCTCACAGCTCGGTAATGACAAATATTACAGTGTCGTTTTGCTATCACTCGTGACCGCACGGTGCCATGAGAGGGTATCTTACCACATACTGCTTGCCTAGTCAAAAATGAAAGTTAAAACATTTGAAAGCATGGTTTCTACTGAATGCATATCATTTTTACACCATTGAAAGGTTTTTAATCCCCAAAAACTGTTTAGTCCAACCATTGTAAGGTTGGGGCTTCCCGTATTGGGCCAGAGAAGCCTCTCCTTAGAAGCAGCAGAAGGAGCGTTCTTAGTGAGGTCGGGGACTCAAACTCTGATTCTCCAGTCATTTACGTTTTCCAGTATTTACATGGGGACACGCCTTTTTTATTGGATATTTTTTACTTACAAATGTTATCCCCTTTCCCAGTTCCTGTCCACAAACCCCCTATCTCATCCCCTCCCCCTTCTTCTATTCTAGGAGGGTGTCCCCCACCCATCCACCCACCCCTTCCCACCTCCCTGCCCTGACATTCCCTTACACTTGGGGGTGAGGGAATCCAGCCTTGGCAGGACCAAGGGCTTCCCCTCCCATTGATGTCCAACAAGGCCATCCTCTGTTACATATGCAGCTGGAGCCATGGGTCCCTCCATGTGTACTCTTTGGATGGTGGTTTAGTCCCTGGGAGCTCTGGTTGGTATTGTTGTTCTTATGGGGTGGCAAACCCCTTCGGCTCCTTCAATCCTTTCTCTAACTCCTCCAATCGGGACCCCAAATGCGGACACTCCTAGTCAGACCAATGACTGTCTAAATGCTGGCCCTGTCTAAATGCTAAGTGGCTGCCTAGATTGAGAGAATTCTTTATGCTGAACAACAGGGTAGGTACCTTATATACACATGCTTGTGGTCAAGTCCAAGATCAAGGTCCCAGCAACGCTGGTATGATAAGGTCCATGTCTGCTTCAGGGACAGCCATGTTCTGGCTTTACACATGGTGGATGGGGAAAGTGACCCCTCACTTCTCAAAGACCCCCACCACATTGGGGCCAGGGTTTCACTGTATTCCCGTGTGGTACAAAAATATTATTGCGGTAGACTTGTTCTGATTTTTCCAAATGTTTCTCTAAAATGTCAGTGGTAGAGATTGGAGTTGTGGCTCAGGAGTTGAGAGCATTTGCTGCTCTCGAAGAGGATCTGGGTTCAGTTCCCAGGACCCACGTGGTGGCTCACAACTGCCTGTAGTTCCAGTTGCAGGGGATCCTAAGGCTTCTTCTGACCTCTGAGGGTGCTGGGCACACATAGAACGCATATACAAACGTGTAGGCAAAGACGGACGCGTAGAAACACAAAAAAATTAAATAGGCCAATGCTGTCTGAAGTAGTTAACACAAACGCAGAACACAGCACTAAATCCACATTCTTTAATGAAACCATCATTTTTAACAAGGGTTACCATCTCCCCATGTTCTTGCCAACTGACATTTTTACATGAAATGTAAAGTTACTGGAAATAAAAAATACCTTTATATTTATAGATTAACACTTTTCTACTTTAAAAAAAGAGACATTTTAGATATTTGGGGTTTTCTGATTGGAACGCCGATCACAGTCTGCGAAGCAAACTTTAAAAACGTTAATGTTAGGACCATCTCTTCCCAAACTGCATGAACAATACCAAGGACACTGAAGAGCTACGGGGCCAAACTGACAGCAGGTTCTTATGTAGATTGGCTGGTTAACCATGAGTGTGGAGAGGGAAATACTGAGAAAGATATTTTAGAGAAAATAGTGAATCAATACACGGCCTGGCTTCAGCTGTTCGGAGAAGTTTTCCACCCTGGGGTGTAGTTTCTGCTAACTTGGAGTATACTAGAATTAGCTCAGCCTGGAGTCCCAAGCTACAAATACTTCCTTACGCCACTTGTCCCAGAGGCAGTTCTTGGGTCTTAGAGCTCCATGACACCCCCAGGCCTGGTCCCATAGAAAAGGAATGGTAAGCCAAAGGGCTATCCTCGAGCCCCTCTCTCCAGCCACATCCGACATTTTCAGAAAGGCCACCAAGCAATTGGAAGGACCAGAGTGGGCACCTGGGTCTTTCTGTGGAGTGGCCTATTCATGGAAGCCAGTCTGTAGTTCTTTTGCAGGGCCTGTGTCATGTGCGATCCCTGTGGGTGTTGGCTTCCAGAGGAGGGGCCCTCCAACAGCCCTTGTTGAATTGGAGCCTGTCTTCTGGGAATATGTCACTCACAGGCCTAAATGAGAGCTTTCATGACAGCCCTATTGTTGTAAACTGGCCTCCACTAAAGCTGTGCGCTTCTGAAAACATTCACACTAAAAAGAATTATTTACCAGGGTGACAAATGCTGAAACCAACCCTGACTCTCCCCAGGTCCTATTTTCCATGGAATTTGCCAATCTTGTTTACACTTCTAAGGGTTAAAAATACAGAATTTTCTTTATCTCTGAGGAGATAAAGTGGGATGGGTGACAGATACCTTACGCCTCCTGGTTTCCATTCCGACCTTGACAGACAAGATGAGGCAAAAAATAAAAGCTAATCACACACACACACACACACACACACACACACACACACACACACACACAGTCACACACACACACACACTCACACACACACACACACACACACACACACACACACACACACACTCACACACACTCTCTCTCTCACTCTCTCTCTCTCTCACACACACACCACACACCCACACACACACACACACTCTCTCTCTCTCTCTCTCTCTCTCTCTCTCTCTCTCTCACACACACACACACCCACACACACACACACACACACACACACCAGAGAAGTGGAATCTATCACAGTGTGCTGATGGGATAAGAACCACGGCCCAAGCAGTCTCTTTTGCCACACGAAGCTCTCCGAGTGGGTGTGCCAGCAATCGGGACAGGGTGGAAGCTGAGCCTTGCAGTTCAGAGCCCAGAGAAGAGAGAAGAGGTCTCGGTTTTGAAGGGAGCGGCATAAGGTGTGGGGCCAGCACCAGAGTCTGACGATAAGCCACAGTCAGTGGGTTGGCACTGTCACAATGCCCTGATTAAGGCGTTGATAGCTGATCCTTACATACATACATAGATACATACATATATACAGATATATATTAATAATAATAATAATAATAATAGTACTTGTATTTGCTTCTGTTTTAAGAACAAAGACCTCCCATGCAGTTCTCTCCCTTTTGTCTCATTCTAGTTTTCGCTCCCAACACTCATTCCAGTCGGACGTCATCCTGCGATTGGTATATTGCAGTTTTTTTTTTTTAAAGTAGAACCGTTAGCCTTCACACATGCTTGGTTTAAAGTGACGGTCCATCCCATAGGATTCTGGTGCTCGGAAGCTACCGCACCTCTAACTGTAACAGTCTCCTGTGCCTCCCTGGGTTCACCACCAACCCAACAGGACCTGCGGTTATGTAAACATTGTTTTAAAAGTTCTCCGACATACATGCTCTTAGAAAGCTAACATACCACAGCGTTTAGCTCATAATGCCCAGAGATACCTTAATGAAATGCCATTCAAATCTACCTCACTGCTTCAGTTATACCTTGAGGTGCTAAAGTTATGTAAACGTCACCCTCAACACTTCTCTAGAGCAAGTGCCAGGGTGTTGAGAATTCCAAGTCCAAGTGGATGGCTGGGTCCCAGTTAACCCCAGCAGGGTCACCAACGCACTCTGACCTGCCTGGTTCTGTGTGCCACAAGACCGACTTGTTCCAGAGATGATGGTTCTCATGTAACATGGAATTACTAATTTTCTCGTAGTGAGACCTGGATTGGTCCTGAGGTGACTTGGCGCGTCTCCATCTCACAGATGCTGTTTGAACTGGCCATCCAGGGGCTGAGGCTCCCTAGACCAGGCACCTTCACAGATGGAGGTCCTGGAAGCCAGTGGGAACCCCATCACGGGTGACATCTTCTAAGCCTCTGAGAGGAGGAATACTGGGCAAAGCCATGTGCCATCTCAGCAACCTGGGGGTGCTCCCTGTCGAGTGTCCTACTAGGGGTGACCGTGAATTCTCCTTTCTGAATGGGGACTGATGATAAGGGGTGCCCCCGAGGAGGTAACAGAGGAAAATGCTCAAGGTCTTCCAACGCCATTAGGTGGTTCCCAGGTTGAGCCTCCTCTCTGTGCCCTGGGATGCTACTTAACTCTTGTGTCCACATTTTCAGGTTTCTTGATTGGCTCGACTCTGATAGAGCTTCATAAAAGTGTTCAGCAACTCCTGTAGGTACCGACGTAGCCCTTGCCAAGCTTTAATCCTCCATGCACAGTACTGTCAGAAGGCAGCCAAGTCACCAGCATGAGCTCATGTCACCTAGGGAAGCCAGTCTGCAATTGAGAAAGAGGCAGCCTTTTGCCTCAGGCTGGCCCTTTGCCCCAGGCTGGCCTTTTGCCCCATAGGAGCAAAGCTTGAAAACAAATGTGAAGAGTCCCATCTTGTGGGTCCCTAACTCCAAATTTTGCCCTCCTCCAAAAGCTGGAATTGATAGCGCCACAGACAGAACCAATGGAAACAACGGGCCCCTCTTCCTCCCCCTCGTTGGCCAAAGGCATTGTACTGTCATCCAGATAGACAGTTTCAAGATTGTAGTGTGAGTTTTCGTAGTGGAGAAAAGTACTGTACACTGAGGGCTGCTCATTCACGAGTGTTTAAAACGTCCTTAGTCTCCCCGTCTTTCCAGAACCGAGGTGCTACTTCCTCATGTGCAAGGCATCTTGGAACTTGGTGCTGGTGTATCGGGCATGAAAGCCTTTCTTGTTGATGGTGTCGTCCGTGTGGAAGCGAATCATCAGTGAGTCTCCTGCAGAGTAGATTTCCTCTAATGGCTGAGGGGAAGAGAAAGGAAAAGCTGGGTTTTAGGTCACTTGGTTACTGCTGGAATTCAGAGAAGGGTGTGCTGTGTCTAAGGCTGGCCACAGCAGCCATGAGGTCACCAGATGCTCTGACAGGCACCCAGACAGGCACCCAGACATGCTCCTGCTCAAAGGAAGACTCCTTGGGCCCTGCTTTTACAAACCTGAGCCTAGACACACAGCACACACAGCATCTATCCTACGTCAGGGCACAGGCAGACCAGGCACTGTGCTGACCACATCCAGATCTCATGCAATGCAAACCCCACAAGCATGAGATGAGGCGGGTGCTAGCTCCACTATGCACATGCCTTTAAGGCATCAAGATCACATCGGGCAACAGGACCCACACTCGGGTCTTACTGATTGTGAAAGATCGGATCTCCTGCTCTGTGATTTTTAACACTGTGATGTGTCTGCCAGGAAACAGGGGAAAATGACCATTGTCCAGGTCTACATTCTGTCCAGGCCTACAAGTGGGTGGAGTTGATGCATTTGTCGGGCAGCTTCTGCCAGGTCGTCTGCAAGACCACATGCCAAGGCCAGTGCCTGCCAGATCCGGGCTATGCCTAATAGGGCTTCCCACTAATTATGATCTCTAAGGGGCTCCTTCAAAGGGAGGTCTCATTTGGTGGTTCTTTCTTTGGGGGAGGACAAAGAAAGACAGAAGGATAACCGTTCAAAGACATGAATACTAGTCTGGATGTCTGTGTCGCATTAGGAGCAGTGGTGACTCCAAGACAATTTGCATATGCCCGGGCACTAGCAAAGAAACGTGCGTGTTCAGCAAAGACAATGGGTGAAGCCCAGGGCAGATGGTGACTAGTGTGGTGGGACTAGAGAGTAGCCAGGATATTGGTCTCACCGGTTCCTCTATGCCCACTGAGCACAAACTGTATGTCCACCCTGAGCCAGGTTCTGGGGTTACAGTGAGCCCAGGAAGTGGGCAATGGAGAGGAAGATAATGACCTTATGTTTATGCCAGGAATGATTTGTAATATCAGAGACTCTGGTTTTGCTTAGAATAAGAATTGTGGATAGGTCCTGGCGCACGCCTTTAATCCCAGCACTTGGGAGGGAGAGGCGGGTGGATCTCTGTGAGTGTAAGACCAGCCTGGGCTACAGAGTGAATTCCAGGACAGCCAGGGCTACACGGAGAAACTTTGTCTTGAAAAACAAGAAAAAGAAGAACTGTAAAGATTGGGAATGTGTACAAATACAACGCATTCATAAAGCCCAGATAAAAATTAAGGGGAGTACTCTTTTGAAAAACAGGGACAAAGGCAAAAATAATAAAGTCTTCCTCGATAATGATACTGCCCTTCGTGTGACTGGAAGACACCGGGCTGCCTCCCAGCCTGTCTCTGGGGATCCCCTTTCCTCTCTGCCCCAGTGAAACAGGCTCCTTGGCTCACAGTGGCGGGACTAGCTAGGATTCCAGCTCAGGTATGACTCTTCGTGCGTCCAGAGGTAGCCTGGACATCCCTCAGACTCACCCCTGAGCCACAGAAGTGGCCAAGCCTGGGTGCTGAGCTGTCGTACCCATCATAGGCCTCCAAGTAGTCATAGCCACAGTCAGCTTCCTCCTCCACTTCAAAGGTCCGGAATACCAGCTCCACGCCATAACCGTCTTCCGCGACTATCACCCAGTCACAGTGGGCCTGGCTCGGGTAGTTGTTGTCCCCAAACTGGGCATGAGAGTAGAGCTCTTTGGTCTGCACTTCAGCCTTCAGTCTGCCTCCACACTCTGCGGCAGAGAGAGAACGAAGGCTCACTCTCTCCCTCTGCACCCAAAGTCTGGACATCAGCCCGCTGCTTCCCAACAGCCTCTCCACAGTCTGTTGGGTGCCTTGCAGGGGGCAATAGGCAATCTCACCATACTACTGTATGAGGGGTAAGCAGAGGCCCATGGGGGCACAGGGCAGGGTTCCCTGGAACATCCAAAGTGGCCCTGACTGGCTGCTGCCTTCTCTCTCCCCACCAATCAGGAGAAGGAGCCAGAGTGGATTGACTGACTGCAGAGACGTGACTGACCTGACTGCTCCAAGCCTTGGAGTGCCTGGAGCAGGAAGGGCTCCCGCTAGCTCCAGAGTATACTGTAATTTGTGGCGTCTGCCAGCAGAGGGCAATAAAAGCATATCGGAACTGCAACGGAGCTCAGCAACACAGAAACCTCCACGTCTACTGAAAGGGATTACACTGTGGGGTTGGGAGTCGGGTTGGGAGTGGGGTGAGGTGGGGAAGTGGGATGGGGCGAGGTGGGGAAGTGGGATGGGGTGAGGTGGGGAAGTGGGATGGGGTGAGGTGGGGAGGGGAAGTCGGGGCAGGGGGAGGGATATGGTGCCATTCTTGGTGTGGATTATTGGCAATTTTGGGTCTTAACATCCTATCTGGAGTTGGTGGCCAGGGTGGTTCCAGCACTGCCCAACTTGAGTCCTTATTCCTATCTTCACTCTGGCTATAGTCTCGTCATGACTGACCTGACTTTCAACTCATGAGACATACAATCAGTATAAAAGGGCAAGATGCCTCCTTCCCTACCTGCTGTGCCACCCCACCAGCCCTCCACCCCAACACCCTTCCATCCTATCACCCCAGCAGCCCTTCCACCCCCCTACCCCACCCCACCAGCCCTCCACCCCTCCACCCCTTCACCCCAGCACCCCTCCACCCCTCCACCCCTTCACCCCAGCACCCCTTTACCCCAACACCCCTCTATTCCAACACCCTTCCATTTTAGTACCCTGCCATCCCACTACCCCTTCACCCCAGTGACCTGTCACTTTGCAACTGGATTCAACCACTGGCAACATGCAGGTCAGAGGGAAATTAGGCAACTTGCACCCAGTACCCCCCAGGCCTTTCTTCCATTTACCCTCTAGACTGAGGTGACTACAGTTTTGTGGTTCTCAAACCTTGTCCTGCCCCTTGGGTTGTCCCCACACTCTGCAAGCCCTGCTGTAAATAGTCCCATTATTAAATTCTGCAAATATGTCCCACAGGTGCCCCGACTGCCCAGAGCACCTGTGTTCACCTTACTTTGCTCTGTGTGTACGGGTGCTCTGTGTGAATGTGCATGTGTGTAGCATGTGCTTGCGATGTCCGTGGGGCCAGAAGAGGGTATTGGCTCCCCTAAAACTGGAGCTGCTGGGTGGGTACTGGGAATTGAACCCAGGTTCCTCTGCAAGAGCAGCGCGTGCTCTTAACCACTGAGCCACCTTTCTGACCCAGAGCAGCCAAGTGCTCCTCTGTCTGAAGGACGAGAAGCTGAAGTCCCTCCTCCGTGGCCTTAAACTCTGGTGGAGGAAGCATAGACCCTTCAGAGGCTAGACAGGGTCTCATGAAGTGTGGGGTGTCTGGCTAAGCAGGGAAAGCTAGATCTATTAGACACAGGGACTGCCATTCTGTGAGCTCTGAGCCCTGTTTTCTGCCTCTGGTTTAGGGGAGGGAGGGTAATTAAAAAGAATGGCTGTGTCCCACGATCATGACCTCCTGCTCAGCTCCACAGACAAAAGCTTGAGGCTCTTGGACAGCCTCTGGCTCTGCCACGATTAAATGCCAGGATCAAAGGGCCCGCACTCCTCCACAGGGCTAAGGCTGAAACGGCAGAGTGTTCTTCTTCACTGACCTTATATTAACAGTGTGGGTAAGTTAGAAGCACACACATTTTCTTCCAAAGGACCTGGCAGAGCTACTGACTTTCGGAGTCACAAGGGGGTGGGAAATGGCCAGAGAAGGCAACGTCTTCTAGAAGCAGAGAGTAAAATGGCTGCTCCCTTCCATTCAGTTTTCAGACCTTTGCACTTCACCGGCCAGCAAAATGTCACAGTTTAAAAAGGAAAAACCGAGGAGGGAAAGAGGAAGACAGGGCGGGAAGGGGGACGGTACCAACAAAGCGTTGCCTACATGCAGTTTTGTCAAGTAAAGACATCAAAGAGAGCTGCCCTTCAGCCTATGGTGGCGGCCCACGCTTCTCTTGACAGGACGTTTCTTTTAATGGGGACGTTTGTGCGCACTACTCCACACCCTTCCTGTGCCTGTAAGGGGCTCAGTCTGAAGCCATTAGCCCCGCACCTGTGCTGTGCACAGCCTGGAAACCTTTCCTCTGCACCGAGGCATCCGAGTAAAACCTGAGGAACAGGCTGCTGCCTGTAGCCACCACGGGATCCGGCTTCTTGCTGCCACAGAAGCGGCCGAGGATGGGGGCCGAGCTGTCCGTCCCGTCATACAGTTCCAGGTGGTCGTAGGCGCATTCCTGATGCTGCTCAACCTCAAACTCACTGAATGTCTGCGGAGCGGAGAGCGGAGAGTGAGGCAAGGGTCTGGCATTGAGAAGGGAGGGGAAGGGGAGGGGCACCCAGGGCCTGGAGGTGTCTGTCTGTCAGCTTTTCAGGGGCGCCCACCATTGCTGTCATGGTTCAAGCCAGCTTCCCAGACTTAATTCTTCTAAAGCTAGAAACCAGCTAGTGCTGAGCGCTCAGCTGGCATGGCCAGTGTCCTCACTGGTAGAGCTGGTACGTAAGACCCGTGGCTTCAGAGGTGCTGCCGTTAGCCTGTGCCCACTGCCATACACTTGCAATTCCAGGGGCTCTGAGTGGGGCCACGCTGTTCTGCCATCGTCCTCAAAGAGGCTGACATTTGTTGGGTTTTTTTTTTTTTTAATCTATTCCAGTAAATGATGAAAAAAATCTCTCACTTAAATTCTAATGAGGTTATGAAGATCTATTCTTATCCCAAGTGAGCAGAAGGAGAAACTGAGTCATAGAGACACTAATTGGCTTGCTTAAATCTGCTCAGCTGGAGTAAGAATCGAGCATGCCCCAGAGCCAACTTCTCCAGGCCGTACTGTTAACCATAATCAGACTCTGTCGCCTCCTTTCTTCCCGTCCCTTCCATCAGAGGGTGTCCCCGCTTGCTGGCCTGAGGAACCGAACAGTTTCTGGCCATATACAGCTCCTTGGGTGCTGGGTAGACGCCTGACTGATTGACAGCCTGCCTGTGATGTCAGGGCGAGCACAGGGCGAGCATAGGGAGAGCAGGAGTGTTAGGCGAAGGTTCCAATCAAAGGATAAAGTGGGAAGGGGGTCGCTGGTTGTGTGCAGGGAGTCGCTCTACAGTAACAGAAGGCAGAGTTCCGTCCACATGCTCACCAACCGTTTTCAAGGGAAATGTCTCTCTTAGACTAATTCTTGGATGCTGACACCTCTGATAGAGGCTTCCCACTTTGCAGGTTTGAGGTCCCACCCTCCAGAGAATGCTGTTCTTCATGACTGACCGAGAGGACATTCCAGCAGATGGCAGTCTAGGGCAAAGCTGGCCTTTCGAAGGTAACTAACCCCCTCATCCAGATTCTACACTGTTCTGAGGGACCCAGGGCAGGAGAAAGCAGTTTCTACATAGGCACCACACAGCATTTACCAGACGAGCCCCATGGTTTGGGGTCCCTTCTGTACCCATGATGCCTTGGGGGCCCGTTAATTTACCTTTGTACAGCAGGAAACACCCCGACATTATCATCCACAAATCACCGTGTTTTCCTGTTCTCTTCTTTCTCCCTGCATTTTCCAGTCTGTCATTCATAAGGTCTGTCTAGCTCATCCCAACAGCCTGAGGGGGTGTGTGTGTGTGTGTGTGTGTGTGTGTGTGTGTGTGTGTGTGTGTGTGTGTGTGTGATGGATGGATGGATGGATGGATGTGTGCATGTGTCTGTGAGTGTAGTCCTGTGTGTGTCTGTGTATGTTTGTGCATGTGTGAGTGCTCCTGTGCATGTTTGTGTGCATATGCGTCTGTGAGTGTGCTTCTGTGTATGTTTGTGGGTGAGAGAGTGTTCCTATGTATGTTTGTGTGTATATGTTTCTTTGAGTGTACATGTGCTTCTGTGTGTATCTGTGTGTCTGTGAGTATTCCTGTATATGTGAGTGTGCTGTGTGTGTGTGTGTTGTTTTGTTTTGTTGTTTTTTGTAAATAATGAAATGTCCTGTGTGAGGCCATGCATCAGATACATGGGTGAGATTTTTGATTGAAGGATTGGATTTTTGACTGAAGGAGGAGTTAGCGTGCTGTTCCTATTGTTAATTGAAAAAGTTGGAGACTGCAGAGAATGAACAATTGTATTTGTTCTATGTGAGTGATTTGGATAAGAAAAAAAGGTACAAGCTTTCCCTTGCATGGGAAACTTCTGAAGAGATTTACAAATTTCTAGAGTGGGCACGGGGACCTGAGGACTTGTGACCTCTCAACGTTCCATGTAAATTAAGTCTTCTGTTTTTGTTTTCTTCTTTAAGAGTAAAATGTTCTGTAAGAGATCAGCTCTGGACACAACTGAATCACACACAGCACTGCAGACCTGTGTGGTGGCCACCACCTCACACAGCTCTGCTGTGAGCAGTGCTGTTACAGAGCTCTGGGGATGCTCCCTTCGTCTGCTCAGAGCACCCACTGCAAGATTCACAGCATCTCCCCATTTCCCAGCAGGAAACCAAGACCCAGACATGCTCCATGCTGGTCATGGAGCAAGGACTTGAACCCATATCTGCCTAATGCCAAAGTTCATGCTCTTAATGAAGTGACTCACGATTTTCACCCTGTGGCCTGCAGTTGATGAAATGTTCCAGGTACACTCCTTCCGGCTGGGGTATTTGTCGGGCCAGTTGGGGCTCATGAGGGTTCCCTCCGCACTGCTGATCTTGTATGCACAGCCAGCTGGAGGTCAGAAGGGGACACACAGAGGGGTCATTCACTGGAGGCAGCAACACAGGGGAGTCTCAAGGCCGATAGCCAATGTATGGGCATCCAGCCTGCATCTGGGGTGAACCGGCTCAGGAGGAGAGACATTTCAATGACTATGACTGTTTCCATGGAGGGTGGCCCTGGGGATGTGGCAGACTTAGCGACCGGGGGTCAGGTGGAGTTCAGTGAAAGTACAGGATCTACAACTTATGGCATCAAAACCTTTCACGTCCTTGTCTGTAAAAGGGGCTCCAGGCTCATCTGTGTGGGCTAGCGACACATGTAAAAGGCCTAGAGAGGACCACCCATGGTGAATGTTAGCAGAGATCCCATGAGGTCTCCATGCCTTCCTTCCATCAGTCCAGCCAGGTGACCTATTATTAGCGGAGAGTGGTACCACAGCCGGCTTGGTGATGGCGTTTTTGACTTTGTCTTCCTCTGGGGTGAGTGGTTTGCATGTGCCCTCTTACTTAATTTTCCCTGTCTCCAAAGAAGGAAACGGAAGGAGGTGGTCTTCAGATCTTCCCCATCCTCCCTCTCCCCTACTGGAGCTGTTTATCACAGATACACAAACTCCCTTCACTGGGCAAGGGAAAAGCTCAGGGCAGGCTTCCTCCACAATGGCGGCATATGCAGAGCCATCTGACTCTGGAAGACCCTCAGCAGGGTCTAAAGAAGGGAACAATCAAAATCCCCCCTCCTATTTCACGCTCAGTCCTACACGGGGTGCTGTTATGACAAAGACATGGGGCTGGTATTTATTGACACTTAGAATATACAGTAGGGACCAGCCTGTCTCAGACACTTCCTAGGCAGGCTTTAGTCCTTATAGAACCCTTAGGAAAGAGGCGTGTTTGCCTTGCTTGTCACAGAAGAGGAAACTGCAGCTCAGGGTGTCTAAGCAACTCGTCATAAGGTTGCACAGCGAGGGAATGGCAGCCATGATTTAGACCCATGTGCGTTCATTCTGAAGCCTGCTGGATTAACTGGTCACTCATGGTGGCCTCCTGGAGAGAATGGCTGTACCTGAGGAGGCCACCAGGGGTGGTATCCTGCTGGAGGGCCACGGGAGTGAAGACTCAGACAGAGATCTCACGGTGCTCTGCAGATGGTGGCTCTCCAGGCCGACTCCCACCCAAGCCTCCCTCACCCACCCCCACACCTAGGGAATGGGTGCAGCGGCAGACAGGACCCACCCCACACTGGCTCACCCTCTTTGCAGTCATGTCCGTTCTCGTGCAGCCGGTACCCATTCCTGCATCGGCACAGGTAGCTCCCGAATGTGTTGACACACTCCTGCTGGCAGCCGCCATTGTCTTTGGCACACTCGTCTTTGTCTGCTGGGATCAATGGACTCTCCTGAGAAGAGCTGCCAGCTTGCCGCTGTCCCTCACGGCTCAGAACCTGCTCAAAAGTGGCGTCCTCCAAGGAGCCTCCCAGATCATAGTCCCTTAAAGGGGTGTCGGTCACAGAGGGAGCATTTTTGTTTGGGACATTTGGGGCATCCATCATTCTCTTGGGGGTTTTCTGTGTGGCGAAAGCACTTTTGTGTATGGAACGTATGTTCTTGTCCTGATTCCCACCCAAACCAAGGAGCTCCCTGGAGGACAGGCTCACATGAGTAACAACAGCAGCAATAATGAAAGTGCCCAACATATACTGAACATTTACCACAGGATGGGGCCCTGATACTTCTTACATGTTATTGCTACCTAAGTGAATTCCCACCCAAGCTTAGCAAAGCATATCTGTACCCCCAGTTTACAAGCAAAGAAACAGGCTGAGGCAACTCAGATGCCTCGCCATTCAGCAAGAAGCATATTATGACCCAAAGGTCTGGACACAAGTGTCCCCTGGGTGTGGAGAGGTAAGGCTGGGTCAGTGATTGAGTCTCAGTCGTCTCGGGCCTCCTCAGGATGCTGAGGGGGAAATGAATGGGAATCAAGAAAGCCCTTGGGAGAGTGTCTAGCCCCCAGGAAGTGTCCGGTTGCTGTAATTATAATCACATGTGACCTCCAGTGTTGGCTCTTATCCTGTGATTCCTGACGCTTTGGCTGTGTGAACTTTTCCATGATCACCTGCCTTCTGCAGTAAATGAGGTCCGGTCTCCACTCCATCCTCACCTGCTTTTACTCCACTCTATGTCCCTTGGTGCCACCTTTTCCTCAGTAATCGCTTGACACTCTAGTTGTGGTGTCCTAGGACAGTTCACACTGTAGCTTCATCCTAGTATTTCATGGGGACAACCAAGACCCCATCCAGAGCTCTTAGATGCAAATTGACCATCGAAGTCCAGTACAGGCCCCTCCTCTTCCTCCTCCTCTTCCTCATCCTCCTCTTCCTCCTCCTTCTCTTCCTCCTCTTCCTCTCCTCCTCCTCCTCCTCCCTCTTTCTCCTCCTCCTCTTCCTCCTCCTCCTCTTTCTCTTCCTCCTCTTCCTCCTCCTCCTCTTCCTCCTCCTTCTCTTTTCCTCCTCCTCCTTCCTCCTCCTCCTCCTCCCTCCTCCCTCCTCCTCCTCTTCCTCCTCCTCCTCTTCCTCCTCCTCCTCCTCCTCCTCCTCCTCCTCCTCCTCCTCCTCTTCCTCCTCCTCCTCTTCCTCCTCCTCCTCCTCCTCCTCCTCCTCCTTTCCTAGGTCCTGTTGCTGACATTCATGGTCCTTCCTGCCCTTGCACACAGCTTCTCTGCCCCTGGGTTCTGTGTGCAAACATGAAACTGTGCCCTTTATGAGGCCTCGCATCTCCCCTCTGAGGAGATTCCTAACCCTCTCAGCTGATTTGGTTTGATGGCTTTTGTAGGCCTCCTTACTAGGATCTACAGAGAGTTTTACATCCTGTTCCACTGGATCTCAAGCTTTGGCCACTATTCATGGTTCATCATGACTAACCCTGTCTGACCTGGCCCACCTTGGCCTCCTCCCCGCCCCAGGCATGGTTTCTGCCAGTCTGGTCTTATCTCAGTCTTTGAGAACACTGAGATCCCCAAGTCCAAGTTCTTCTCCAGACTTTGCTTACTTTCTTTCTAGTCATACTAACTGCACCTCAGCCCTTCAGATCTGGCCCAGATCACGTGCATCAGACAGAGAGCCTTTCCCCACTGCCTCAGGCCTGCTCCCCTCCAAATGCCAGCCCTTGTCAAGCCTGACCTAAGCTGGGTCTTACTAGAATGTTGTCTTTCTGGCCTTCCCAGCCAGGATGAAGCTTATGTAATGTCGGGTGCCATCGAGGTAACCTCTGAGCTGAGGTCTGTGTTGTGTCCTAGCACAAAACAGAGCTTGCTCACTGAGAGACTGCTTGGCTTGAGAGTCAGAGACAGAACTCTGAGAACCTGTACAACCAACAAATATGGCCCTGCTCCAACTCTGAGCGCTAAGACAGAGATCCAAGCACCCCTCTGAGCAGTTCATACACCAGTGGAATGTGACCAGCAGGACTACCACAGACTTTGTGGTGTCCTTGAGTTCTGATTTCCAGCTCACAGAAAACCTAAGAGGGTAAAATTCTTTGTTTTAAGCTGCACTTGATGAGTGACTACTTGTTGGGGTATCCCTAGCAGATGAACTGGGCCACAGTATAAAAGCCACTATCAGGGTGGAGGACGGAGAGGAAGCTAGAGAAGGCAGGGAGGAAACTGCAGGAACCCAGGGTCTGGGAGCCTTACGGGCCTCTGCAGGCCCGCCCCACCTGCCTGAGAAGAAGTGAGCCCTGAAGCCTCGCTTGGAGACGGTGTTGTCGGACTTGAACTCCACGCGCATGTTGTTGCTCTGGGATGTGATGACCTCCGGGGTCTCGGAGCCACAGAACTTGCCATGCAGCTTGGCATCTGGGGACAGGCCACTGCGCACCTCTACGAAGTCATACTTACAGACCTGTGGAGGAACAGGGACCAAGGCAGGATGCTGCCTCTCATCTACGTATCTCAGGAGCACTGATGTCACCTCCCCCTCTGTGCCCTCTTGCTACCATAGTTAGGGTGTCCTCGGACTCTTGGACTGTAGCTTCACCCCTGTATTTCATGGTGACAGCTAAGACTCCATCCAGAGCTCCCTCTCCGCTCCCTCCTCTCCCCCTGAGTCCTCCTGCTGCTATTCATAGGTCCTCATCATAGAGAGGACCGTGTATTTTATAATTCTGTGAAATACGACTCCTCTACCCCAAAACTACACCCTTCCCTGTGGGCGAGTGGGGCTCAATCATTCTTGGAACTCTAGTCCTCTGGATTGTCACTCTGCCGCTGAGCCCCAGAGGGTGATGGGGATTTTTGGCTGGACAGCTGAGGCTCTGTGAGGTCCCACTACCTGGCAGCACAAGGCAAGGTCCTTACTTACTTCTCTGCTCATCTATCTCTTGGGCAACCACAAGGCATTGGCTTCAGCAATGGGCCCCTGCTGTTAGGAGGTGGCAAAAGAGGGGACAGCATGGGAGGAAATGTCCTCAAACTGTGGCCACCGTCCAACTCTATCATAGTGACACGCAGCCAAACCAGTGCTCAGGAGGTGAAAGATGTTTGTCTGAAGTCACCTGGCTCGGCAGTGGTAGAGCTGGACCTCGATAGCGTCCACATTACCTCATGTGCCTAGAGTTTACTTTGAAAGCAACTTAAATGCTGGATGCCTGCTCAGTTACTCTCAAATGTGCTTCCAGTTACTTTTTTTTTCTCTGAAGAACTCACTTTGGGGTTAACTTTGATTTGCTCCAGAGCCTTCCGTGCATTGGGCTTTTCCTTTTGCTTGTTTTAATGTTTACAGATGTGTTTTCTTCTCAGTTGTGTGTGTGTGTGTGTGTGTGTGTGTGTGTGTGGATGTGGATGTGTGTGGATGTGGATGTGTGCACATGAGTTTAAATGGCCACAGAGGTCAGAAGACTTATGTGCGGTTGTGAGCCACCCAATAAAGGTGCTTGGAATCGAACTTGGGTCCTCTGTAAGAGATGTCCTCTTAACTGTTCGTCCATCTCTTGAGCCTCCTGTATTGGGATTTTCGGTGTGGACGTCTTTCTTGCTCACCTAAAGGACTGATGGAGGGGTAAGAGCTAGGCTGTTGCTGTTATTAAAGTGACAGCCCCAGTTGGCCTGTGGCAGAGGTACATGGAGAAGTACATGTAGCCCCAGGGGCTCATGCTATCCCCAGGTGTAGACACGGATGTCACCATTCTGGCTGTGGGCTACTATTTAGTCATCTTCTTACTTATCGATTGTCACTTCCAAGAGAAAGGAACAGGCTCTTTATAGTTTCCCTGTCTGCTGTTACCCCTCAGAGCCTTTTTTCCCCTTAGCTGGACACTGGCCAACTCCTAGCAGCTCACACTGGGGCTTGGATCTGTTCTGACTTTTCCACCCCCAGCTCCTGCTCCTTTACTCTTGGCCCCCATCTTCCTCGGACTCAGTGAAAAGGCCGCATAGCAAAACCGATGTGAAGCATGTCCCCTTCTCCACAGCCCCCAGTGCTGCCTAGTCTGCACCCCAGCTCTCCGCCAGATGTAGCAATTTCACCCAGGCCACCTTGATGCCTGAAGATCCTGTTCTAGCTCTGAGTCACTTCCCGACACAGCCACAACCCAGTCACAAGCACAGCCACATCGGTTACGGGGCTGAGACGTACGTCATTGCCTTCCAGCTCGAATGCTTCGAACTGCAGGGAGATGCGGTACTGCATGGGGGCCACCACCTGCCAGACACAGTTCTTGTTTGTGGGGTACTCCTTCGGCCATCCAGGGCTGGTGATGGTGCCATTTAGCTTGGTAATAAATCCACCACAGGCCACTGCGTGGAGGGAAACAGTTTTAGATTCATCTGTTTTTGGTTCCAAGTGACTGCAATTTCCCTCAAGCATCAAGACGACCTGCTGTCCTTTAGTAATCAGGAAGAAGTTAGACAGTCTGAACTGAGTCAGGCTCTCTTTCTCAAGTGGAACAGTTTCCACTGAGGCAATGAAGGAAGGAGTTGAGTGAATGTCTACTGCCTTTTAAGTGATGACAGCACATTTGGCCTGTCACACAGTAGCTCAGTTGGTGTCTCCACAGGTCTTGGACCAAAGGAGAGTTAGAGATGTCCGCCTTAAGCTCCTCACTGAGCCTGGCTTGTGTGAACATTCATGTAGGTGGGTAGGTGGGCTGAACCCAGGCTGTGTGGGAAATGCTATCAACTGAGCCACGCCAGAGTGATCATAGTTCCCTTGTGGTCTTGCCATGACAACCACATGGATGTTACACACCCACAGCAGGTGACAAGCGGAAGCCTCTGTCTCACAGTTTCAAGGGTGGCTAGAACCTGTTATGTTTGCGATTGTCCCCGTTTGCTTCTGCCTCAGAAAAGAAGGCTTCTCCTCTGTGCATTTTTTTTGGAGCCAGCCACCTGCCCATCTCTGTCCCCACTTCTCCTAAAACTTGTCTCCCATTCCCTGTCATTTCAACCTGACAGGTCCGACACCAACCTTCGCATGTCTTCTTGTTAGCAGCTAGCTCGTAGCCAGGATCACAGGCACACGTGTAGCTGCCGAGTGTGTTTACACAGCGCTGCTCACACCCACCATGGTCTGGCCAGGAGCACTCATCCACCTCTGTGGGGAGGGAAGGTGACAGGGCTAAGTTGTCACCAAGAGGTGCAGTCTGTTTCCTCCCTTCCTAGGGCTCTAGGTACATTCCTCTATGACAAGAGCTACTAGTGGTCACCTCCTAAAAACTCCCTTTTCTACATTGTACAGTCACGTGCAGCTACAGTCAAAGGCGGGATCCTGATCACATAAGCAGGGGCATCTAGTTATCCAGAATAGGAAGGACCGGGCCTGGAGAACAGAATTAAGCAAGGTACCCATCTGGTATACGTGACTGGTTTTATACATCTCACTACCAGGTTCCACGCCAGGGCCTTCACCCTTTTAGTGCCGTGGAACTTCGTAGAGGCACTCAGTAGAGGACAATGACAGAGGGATGCACTTCTAGATGAAGATGTACTAGTGACCCAGACAGAACCAGAAGTCTGCCAGGAAACACTTTTAAGACAGTACAGAAAACACTGGGCTCTCAGGTTAGCCACCGCTCCTGGGAGAAACTGTTGGGTAGGGAGGGAGGAGGCCTGGGGGTGGGTAGCCTGAGACATTCAGCAAAGCAGGTGTCCAGTAGTGTGCTTAGGGCATTAACAGCAGTGAGTTGGATGCTATGAGCTCTGGCCGTGGACAGAACACAGGAGGCACTGGAGAATCCCTCAGGAGATGTTAGCTCACAAGCCACTGGAGTCAGGAAAACCCTTAGCACTGCCCATCTCCAAGATGAGAATTAGAAATAACAGGAAAACCATTTCGTTGTCAGGCTACAGAATGTCTGTCCATGATAGAGAGCACACAGGGTGTGCTCTGCCTCTGTCAGAAGAGTCTAATGAAGAGACCGCTCAGTAAAAATGCAAAGTGGGCAGGGCAGGAAGGGATCGCCGATCCATGGCACCGAGGGATGTAGAAGCAGAGGAAGTAGGAAGCTCTTGTTGGCTAAACCTTGAAAGAATGGATTGCACGAGAAAATGAAAGAAATCAGAATGGCCAAGAGTTGGGAACAGCCTGAAAAGATGGATAGCCAAGCTCACCACGATGGGCAGGACTCCTTTAAAATATCCTTGACAGGTAGCTCAGACCCGGGCCAACTGTTTCTCAGAGGCTTTTTTTTGGGGGAGGGGGGGTTGTTTGGCTCCTCAAACTCTCAGCTCCTTGGTCCTCCACAAATGCAACGCCCTCTCTGTTATTTGTCCCCCTCTGCTTCCCTCTTACAACTCAAGTGAAGCCACGTTCTGCCTTCTTCCTTGTCTGTTCTGCACACATTCCGTATCAGTTTGATTGTCCTTCTCCAGGGAGACAACAGCTGGTCAATACCCCAGCGTTTCCCCGAGTGGAGAGCACACAGAGCAACTCTGAGTGTCAGGTGTTCTTGGGTGCAACAGTGACTGAAATGAGGTGGTCACTGGGTGCCAAAAGATGCTGTAGGCAGGGACGTGAAGTTGTCCGTGGCCATTAATAAATGTAGTCCTAGGCATGTTGAAACAGTGTTCAAGTAACCATTCCCTTGTTGTGTTGAAATATGCAAAACACTTTCTTAGGCATCTAAAATTTTTCCAGAAATTTTGGAATAAGGGAAATATATAAGATGATATGGAGCAGTAGAAAGAGTCCGGGCTTCCAGGTGAGCTGGGTCAGGTTGGACCAATGGATATGATCCAATCACATGGAGTTGGATGCCGGTCGTTTGGCTTCTCTGAGCCTTCCTCTACTTTTAAAAGGACAAGAGCGGCCTTGGCTTTTGTGGTGATAGAAAATTTTGCGCACAAAGGACTTGGTATATGGTCAGTGTGCAGAGTGGTCACTTCAGACAACTCTGGGGCAGTTTCTGCACCTTGGGGAGTTGGAAAGACAATGGTGGGAAGGATAGAGGAGAAACAACCTGGGCAAAAGGGTAGTGGGCAAGAGGCGAGGAGAAAGGGAAGGGCAGGTGAAAGGAGGGCTGCAAGGATGGCTCAGTGAAGAAGGACGGACAGGAGGGTGCACAGGTCCAAGAAACGGACCAGAGAGCAGTGGAAACTTAGAAGAGATTCCACGAGAAAGGACAAAGATAAATAGAGACCCAAGAGAAAGGAAAAGGAGGCCCTGATGCCAGGAGATGTGGTTGTGGGCAGGGCACAGAGCCAAGAAAGAGGGGATCACCATATCTCAGCCTAGTTATTGCCAGATGGAGGGAGAGAAGATAGTGGAATGGACTTAAAGCCAAGCTCCATTCTGGCAGAGACAAAGGGATAGTTAGCCAGAGAGCTGGAGAAAAGCTTTGAGAGCAGTGGACTGTGTGGCTGTCTGTGGCCCCGGGCCATTGTCAGTAAGTGGCAGGCAAGCGGGCACCATTCCTGCCAGGGTCTGGATAGCTACATGGCCTGCACAGTGGCACCTGTGCCAACCTCACTGACTTATGCTCCTTCCAAACAGGGCACACCTTCTAAGGAGATCTAGGAGCATGGAGGTAGCATGGGCTAGAACCGGAGCTTAGCTGGCTATGGACGCAGCTCTGGCTTTTTCCCATCCTCTCAGTACGTAGGAAAAGAAGAGGCCATTCTGTGGCCCAGTAATGGGACCCAGAAAAGATCTTAAAGGAATTTCAGAGAGAGTTCAGGGAAGAAAGACCTTGAAGAAAGCCTCCCCCACCCAGCATCCCCTATGGTTCCTCTGCACTGGAATGATAGTGTGTAGGGATTCAAGATGGTTGTCACAACCCTTGGACTAGCCAAGCCTTGAATGCCACCATCCTCTCTAGAAATAAGCAGAAGTGTAAGGCTCTGCCTGCTGCCTAGCCAATTGGCTCTAAGAAGGGCTGCCATCTGGCACTAGGAGATCAGGGTTGAGGCCAGCTGGCACCCCAGCCAGTGTTATGGGCCAGCTGGGCCCCAGGCAAAGGCTGTTGCCAACTGGCATCAAGGGACAAGGTTCTCTGGCTTATCCCAGCTCTGCCACAGGCTTTGTGGTTAAGTTTCCAGTTCCCTCCTTCTGGCAAAGGCACATGAGCCAGATACTGTGCTCTGAGGCTTCCTACTATGGCCTCGAAGGTCAGAGGAAACTGGGTGTTAAGATTTTCCCTCCTCCCGGCATGCCACAAAAGGGAACAGTAATCCCACATCTCACATGAAACTCAAGAGCTTACAAAGCCTCTCCAAGCCATTGTTTCACGGAAGCTTCACAACTCAACTTGCTTCCCTCTTTCTGTTCTACAAGGGGAAACCGGGGCTTCGTTAATGAAACAGGGCTGCCTAGCAGGGTGGTATGTCCTGAAGTCAGTTCTCCTGGTGTCAACTCTTCAAGGAGAACCTAGGAAAAAGTACTTAAGAAGAGGCAGGGCCAGGCACCGTGGCTCACATCTGGAATTGGAACATTCAGAAGATGAGACTTGAGAATGTCCAGGAGTCCCACTGAGCTACAGGCCAGTCTGGATTACAGTATGATATCCTCTCTCAGAAGCTAAAATGATAAAATAAAGAGGAGGCACGAGGAAGATGGAATGGGTTGGTCTATTTGTCTCTCACAGCCAGGAGACATGGGAGAGGAAGGAAGGGAAGAAACAGGTTTCCCTGACGTGGGTATGGGTGGCTTCAGTAATGAAGAAGCCATGAGGGAGCTGCAGGAACCCCTTATCTCTACCCCCGATGCTCCTGGGGACCCAGCCACAGTGTTCCAGGCCTAGGGAATACTCCTGTGTCCTTCTTAGGAGTGGTGCACCCTTTGGAGGTCCCGAATGCCCTTTCAGAGAAAATATGGAAACCCCTCCTTACGCTAAATGACCTTTGTGGGTCTCCTTCTATCAGAGCTATTTGGTCTCTTACTGCCCTCCCACCACACTCTCTTGGGCACCAGCATGCAGGATGGGAGACGATGTTTTTGGAGCAAAAGACCTGGGGTGCTTCTCTGGCCCACACCTAGGAGGGTCAGGCAAGGTCGTAGAGGGTCTGGGGTCTGGTGTCGGACATGGGTTAGATCCTTAATCTGCTGCTCATGTCCAAGAGCGACCCTGAGCAACCTTTCTCAGGGCCGGCCAATGTAACCCAACCCTCACTGAAAGGGTTATCACAGGAACAAAATGATATCAGGTAAAGCGAGTGTCTTGCACGGGTTCTGGGATGCAGTGAGCGCTTGGTTAATGAAGCTTGTGTTGTTATTAAATCAGGGTTTCACTACACATAGTTTGACCTGGTAAAATCGCCAGGCCTTGAAGGCTGGCCTCAGTAGGTAAAGGGCTTGCTGTGTAAGTGAGAGGACCTGGATTCAAATCCCCAGCATCCACATAAATGCCAGGTGGGCATGGCAGCCTTCTTGTAATTCCAACACCATAAGGCAGAAGGATCCTTGGAGCAAGCTGACTAGCTAGGTTAGCTGAAACGAGAGACCCTGTACCAATAGATAAGATAGAATGTGTTTGAGAGAGACTCCTAAGGTCACCCTCAGGCCTTCCCGTGCATGTGCACACACACACCCTTCAAAAAGAATTGCTAACTCTCATTTCCCTGAATAGAACAATTTCCTTGCAGAAGCCAAGTGGAGTCTGTTTCTCACAGGTGTGACTCCCACGGGGAAGTCCCTATCAGCCGTTCACAAGGAGCAGTTTCCTCCCAGCAGCAGTTTGCTTGCTGCTAGGGTCTCACTCATATAGGTTTTGGAATTCTTACACTGGGGAAAGCAATGCTTCTTCCCAGGAATAAACACAGGAACAGACCGCTGGGCCCTACCCTTGAAGAAACTGGCGGCAAAGCCTGCTTTATTGATGGAGCCGTCCGACACAAACTTCACCCACAGTCGGTTGGCACTGGATTTCACAGCCTCTGGCTTCTCGTAGCCACAGAAATGGCCAATCAGGGCGCTCTCCTCTGTGGGACCGTCTCGGATTTCCAGATAGTCATATGCACAACTGTCATGTCTTTCGATCTGAAGAGAAAGAGAGGCCATGAGGGTGACATTGGCTTGCTTGGTTTAGAGGTTTGTTTGTTTGTTTGTTTGTTTGTTTTTAACTCAGTATCAAAACCTAACCATTGCTCTCAAATCTAACCAGGCTGAGTCCATTCTCAGTCTGTCCAATCTATCTCTGTTGCAAAAGTCAAGATGAATCAGGCTTGAGGAGGCTCTAAGAGAAACAAGGACGATGGGCTTGAAATGGAGTTTTAGCTTTCTGTTTTTAACCAAAAGTGGAAAGGTGTGTGTGTGTGTGTGTGTGTGTGTGTGTGTGTGTGTGTGTGTGTGTGTGTGAGAGAGAGAGAGAGAGAGTGTATGTATGTGTCTATCTGTGTGTACTTGTCTCTTTGTGTCTCTGTGTCTATGTGTCTGTCACTGTATGTGTATGTGTATCTGTCTATGTGTATATGTATGTGTGTGTATGTGTCTGTGTCTGTGTGTGTGTGTGTGAGAGAGAGAGAGAGAGAGAAAGAGAGAGAGAGAATGTATGTATGTGTCTGTCTGTGTGTACTTGTCTCTTTGTGTCTCTGTGTCTATGTGTCTGTCACTGTATGTGTATGTGTATCTGTCTATGTGTATATGTATGTGTATGTATGTGTGTGTGTGTGTGTGTGTGTGTGTGTGTGTGTAGGCCAGAGGTAAACATACTTTGGGTATTGTTCCTCAGAAGACACCTACTTTGTTTTTGAGACAGGTTTTATCACCAGTTAAGCTGGCTGGCTGTTAGCAAGACCCAGGGGTCTGCATGGCTTCCCAACCCTGAGGTTACGAGGTATACAAGGGTACTTGGGATTGAATGCAGGACCTTGTCTTGCCTAGGCCAAGACAAGAAAACACTTCACTGAGCCATTTCCCCCGACCCCACCCCCAATCCCTTCTGTTTGTTTTTTTGGTTGGTCCAGACTGGCCTAAAACTCACTTTCCCCCTGCCTTGCCCTCCTGAGTGTGGGGTTACTGTAAGAACCTGTCTTTATAGAGCAGAGAGTATGAAGCAGACATCAGTACACACTCTAGGAAACACCTGAGCAGAGCTCACCTCAAAGGACTGGAAGGTAAGCCCCACATGAAACCCATCTGCTACTGTGATTCTCCACACACATTCCTTGGAAGGTCTGTAGTCGTCAGGGTAGTTGGGAGATTGAATCTGGCCCGAATCTTTGGTTATGTCTCCCCCACACATGGCTTTAGAGAGAACACAAGGGAAAAAAGGGCCCTTGAGCACATCTTACGAACACAGGTGAATGGCTACTTATCACCACAAGATGGCTCCAAGAGCCATCATTTTCCTCTGGGTCTTGCAAAACTGGCCTTGGGAAAGTTGAGTTTTAATTCTGGGTACCCAGAGAAAATTTGGATTTGGTGACTCAAGGCAAAGTGGGACTCCACTATGTTTCCGGTTCCATTCCTTTCTGAGAGGAGAGAATTAAGACGCATAGAAGCTGCCCTACAGTGATTTCACAGCCCTTCTCTTACATGAAATGGGACATCTGGGCTTGAGCTCATTCAGGTGGCCAGGGGCCACTGCCATCTCTCCAGGACTCTATACCCTGATACCTCTCATACCCCAGCTGGACTGACAGGAGAGCTCACCAAGCTTGTGACAATGGCAGAGCTCAGCACACTTGGCTTTCCAAGTGTGACAGAGGGAGTGTGCAGTCCTCAGCTCAGACCCTATACGAGCTTGATCCTCTAGCAAGGTGGCCCGTCCACCTGGGAGGGAAGCAGGCTGTGCTCCAGGGACAGATGCTTGTCAGTGGCCACCTGCCTGACTGCTTTACCAAGAACAAACCTTCATAGACAGCGAAGAAGCCCTTGCCCAGGATGCTGCTGCTACTACGGAATTCCACCCACAGCCGGCTGTCCGAGGAGACAAGGGGCTCAGGTACCTTATCGCCACAAAACCTCCCTGGAAAGAGAAAACACAGTCAGGACACCAGTGGACATTGGGTTCACCTCACCACAGCCTGAGGGGAAGATGGAAAGCAGGCAATGACTCTCAAAGTGACAGCTGATCCTACAGACCACAGAGGAGCAGATATGGGCTCGAGAATGGTATATCCGTGAGCCCGCGAAGGTCAAGTCTGGATTCCAGGCACTCAAAGCACAAGATAGAGCGCAGGTACCTTCCCCGCCACGTGGGTCCTGTGGCACATCTTGTGGTCCCAGCGGTAGAGAGATGGTTCTGAGATGGTTGTTTGTTTGTTTGCTTTGCTGGCTTTGCCTGACGGTTCTGAAGACAACACACTCTTCCCTTTGAGGAACTGGGCACTCTGCTCGCCTTACCTCAGGAAGTAGGGTCAGAGACCAAGAAACTAAAGCTTTCTTGCATTTGAATTAATTCAAGGCCAAATGTGATACTGAAGGCTCTGGGTTGAAGAAGAGTGGGTTTTCCAGACTGATGGTGCCGAGAGACCCAGAGAGGGAGAAAGAGGGACTGGGATGAAGAACTTTGGAGGGATGCTTCGCTATGGAGCCCCTTAAGGACTGACTCCATGTCCTCTTTCTCCAAGCTAAGACTATGGCTCCATGGCTCCGGCAGGATGATAAAGGCCACAAGGAGACGTAAAGATCTGGGAGAACAGGAAATGTCCCCAGTCCCTGGACAGAGCCCGGCAGGGTAATAAGACCCAAGAGCCCCCTGTTCTCTCTGGGTCCGGTATGGAAATGTCTGTGTAGTTTGCCCAGACCTTTGCCCATGACACAGCCATGCAAAGTCCCCCACGCCTGAGGTGACACAGAGTCATGACTACTGACTCCTGAGCAGGTATGGAGGCAACTTCCCCACAGTTCACAGGCCTGGCATAGCCGTAGAGTATCTCACAAGCTTGGAGGAAGGTCCATGTGGACTTGGGTGTCACCTGAGCTGCCTCGAGTTGAGACAGTAAGGAAATGACAGCCACTGATCCTCTCAGCTCAAGGCCAGGGTGTCACTATGTAGCCCAGGCTGGCATTATAGTCTCTAAGTAGCCCAGGCTGGCCTCAAACTTGCTGGATCCTCCTGTCTCAGCCTCGCAAGTGCTGGAATTACAAACATGTGACATTATAACCAGCTCTTTAACCATTAGTGCATGGAAAGCCCTGGTAAGGGCACTCGACACCACAATTATGTTTTATTCTTCTGAGAAAAAACGGAAAGGCATATGGCTGGGAAGAATTGGCACCGCCATGGCCTTCTCCAGATGGTCAGCTCTGGTTCGTAGTCTTTGAGGAAAAACAGAGTTGAGGGCTGCCAGTCAGATCTACTTTCTCCTGGTCTGGCCTCCTGGTTCTAGCCATTTGGATTTGGTGGTCTTCCTATTCGGTGAAATAAATTGTTTGCCAAGACTTTGGCAAGGAAAAATTTCCAACTGGAAGGGTTGGGGAAATGGCTCTGTGTAGGTATGCAGATTTAAGTTTGTTCCCCAGAAGCCATGTAAGAAAGCTGGGCATGGTGGTGTCTTCTTATAATTCTCACACTAGAGAGGCGGAGTCTCACCGGCTAGCCAGCCTGAAGGTGGGTCGTATCTGAAGAACGACTCCCAGTGGGGGGTGCGACCTACAAATGCACACATGCTCCTGCACACATGGTCACCCACCCACACACACATGCATTCACACACTCAAATTAAAAACAGATTTGGAGGTCTATACACTTTGGGAATAGCATCTAAGGTACGGCCGATTACTGCAATGAGTTTTTAGAAAACAACGTAAACCCGAGGGAGCAGCACCTTAGGCATGAGGGAGCACCATGTTGAACACGAGGGAGCACTGTGCAGCCAGACCAAAGCAGCCTTAAGCAGGACTCCTTCATCAGGTTTCCAGTCTGCTCTCCCTTTAAAACCTCAGCTGCCACAGCCACTGAGCACTGATTCTAAATTGGGGGGGAGGGGTATCTACATTGTTACCTATGGACCTAACTCAATGAGAAGACTTGTCATCCCTGTCGCAGGGTGACCCGCCCCGTCCAGCCGGGCAGGTGTATTGTTCTGCCTCGGCAAA